>NC_091291.1:54896472-55196472 GCF_032444005.1 Ranitomeya imitator
GACGAGGATGGAAACCAGAATTACAGAAAAAAGGCGAAACCAAAGTAGCCGAGCTGGCCCGAATATTAAGGGCGAACTCAGCCAAAGGCAAGAAGGACACCCAATCATCCTGATCAGCAGAAACAAAGCATCTCAGATATGTTTCCAAAGTCTGATTAGTTCGTTCGGTTTGGCCATTTGTCTGAGGATGGAAAGCCGAAGAAAAAGACAAATCAATGCCCATCTTAGCATAAAAGGACCGCCAAAACCTCGAAACAAACTGGGAACCTCTGTCCGAGACGATGTTCTCTGTAATGCCATGCAAACGAACCACATGCTGGAAAAACAATGGCACCAAATCAGAGGAGGAAGGCAATTTAGACAAGGGTACCAAATGGACCATCTTAGATAAGCGATCACAAACCACCCAAATGACCGACATCCTTTGAGAGACAGGGAGATCTGAAATAAAATCCATGGAAATATGCATCCAGGGTCTCTTCGGGACCGGCAAGGGCAAAAGCAACCCACTGGCACGAGAACAGCAGGGCTTAGCCCGAGCACAAGTCCCACAGGACTGCACAAAAGAACACACATCCCGTGACAAAGAAGGCCACCAAAAGGATCTAGCCACCAAATCTCTGGTACCAAAGATTCCAGGATGACCCGCCAACACCGAACAATGAACCTCAGAGATAACTCTACTAGTCCATCTATCAGGGACAAACAGTTTCTCCGCTGGACAACGGTCAGGTCTATCAGCCTGAAATTTCTGCAGCACCCGCCGCAAATCAGGAGAGATGGCAGACAAAATTACCCCCTCTTCGAGAATACCCGCCGGCTCAGGAACACCCGGAGAGTCAGGCACAAAACTCCTTGACAGGGCATCAGCCTTCACATTCTTAGAGCCCGGAAGGTACGAAACTACAAAATCAAAACGGGAGAAAAACAGCGACCATCGAGCCTGTCTAGGATTCAACCGTTTGGCAGACTCGAGATAAGTCAAGTTCTTGTGATCCGACAAGACCACCACGCGATGCTTGGCTCCTTCAAGCCAATGTCGCCACTCCTCGAATGCCCACTTCATGGCCAACAACTCTCGATTACCAACATCATAATTGCGCTCAGCAGGCAAGAATTTTCTAGAAAAGAAGGCACATGGTTTCATCACCGAGCCATCAGAACTTCTTTGCGACAAAACAGCCCCTGCTCCAATCTCAGAAGCATCAACCTCGACCTGAAACGGGAGCAAAACATCTGGTTGACACAACACAGGGGCAGAAGAAAAACGACGCTTCAACTCTTGAAAAGCCTCTACAGCCGCAGAGGACCAATTGACCACATCAGCACCTTTCTTGGTCAAATCAGTCAACGGTTTAGCAACACTAGAAAAATTAGCGATGAAGCGACCGTAAAAATTAGCAAAGCCCAGGAACTTCTGCAGGCTCTTCACAGATGTCGGCTGAGTCCAATCATAAATGGCCTGAACTTTAACAGGGTCCATCTCGATAGTAGAAGGGGAAAAAATGAAACCCAAAAATGAAACCTTCTGAACTCCAAAGAGACACTTTGACCCCTTCACAAACAAGGAATTCGCACGAAGGACCTGGAACACCATTCTGACCTGCTTCACATGAGACTCCCAATCATCCGAAAAGACCAAAATATCATCCAAATATACAATCATGAATTTATCCAGGTACTTTCGGAAGATGTCATGCATAAAGGACTGAAATACAGATGGAGCATTAGAAAGCCCGAATGGCATAACCAGGTACTCAAAATGGCCCTCGGGCGTATTAAATGCTGTTTTCCATTCATCGCCCTGTTTAATTCGCACAAGATTATACGCCCCTCGAAGATCTATCTTGGTGAACCAACTAGCCCCCTTAATCCGAGCAAACAAATCAGACAGCAGCGGCAAAGGGTGCTGAAATTTGTCTGTGATCTTATTAAGAAGGCGGTAATCAATACAAGGTCTCAAAGAACCATCCTTCTTGGCCACAAAAAAGAACCCTGCTCCCAACGGTGATGACGACGGGCGAATATGACCTTTCTCCAAGGATTCCTTTATATAACTCCGCATAGCGGCGTGCTCTGGCACAGATAAATTAAACAGTCGGCCCTTAGGAAACTTACTACCAGGAATCAAATCAATAGCACAATCGCAATCCCTATGAGGAGGCAGGGCACCGGATTTGGGCTCATCAAATACATCCCGATAATCTGACAAAAACTCAGGGACTTCAGAAGGAGTGGAAGGCGAAATTGACAGCAATGGAACATCACTATGTACCCCCTGACAACCCCAGCCGGACACAGACATAGATTTCCAATCCAATACTGGATTATGGACCTGCAGCCATGGCAACCCTAAAACGACCACATCATGCAGATTATGCAACACCAAAAAGCGAATATCCTCCTGATGTGCAGGAGCCATGCACATGGTCAATTGAGTCCAGTACTGATGCTTATTCTTGGCCAAAGGCGTAACATCAATTCCTCTCAATGGAATAGGATACTGCAAGGGCTCCAAGAAAAAACCACAGCGCCTGGCAAACTCCAAGTCCATCAAATTCAGGGCAGCGCCTAAATCCACAAATGCCATAACAGAATAGGACGACAAAGAGCAAATCAGAGTAACGGACAAAAGAAATTTAGACTGTACCGTACCAATGGTGGCAGACCTAGCGAACCGCTTAGTGCGCTTAGGACAATCGGAGATAGCATGAGTGGAATCACCACAGTAAAAACACAGCCCATTCCGACGTCTGTGTTCTTGCCGTTCAGCTCTGGTCAAAGTCCTATCACATTGCATAGGCTCAGGCCTATGCTCAGAGAATACCGCCAAATGGTGCACAGCTTTGCGCTCACGCAAGCGCCGATCGATCTGAATGGCCAAGGACATAGACTCATTCAGACCAGCAGGCGTGGGAAATCCCACCATGACATCCTTAAGGGCTTCAGAAAGACCCTTTCTGAAAATTGCCGCCAGGGCACACTCATTCCACTGAGTAAGCACAGACCACTTTCTAAACTTCTGACAATACACCTCTGCTTCATCCTGACCCTGATACAAAGCCAGCAAGATTTTCTCTGCCTGATCCACTGAATTTGGTTCATCATAAAGCAATCCAAGCGCCAGAAAAAACGCATCTACATCACGCAATGCAGGATCTCCTGGCGCAAGGGAAAATGCCCAGTCTTGAGGGTCACCACGCAACAAAGAAACAATGATTTTTACTTGTTGAACTGGGCCACCAGAGGAGAGGGGTTTCAAAGCTAGAAACAGTTTACAATTATTTTTGAAATTCAGGAACTTAGATCTATCCCCAGAAAACAAATCAGGAATTGGAATTCTAGGCTCTAACATCGGATTCTGAACCACAAAATCTTGAATGTTTTGTACCCTTGCAGTGAGATGATCCACACAAGAGGACAGACCTTGAATGTCCATATCTACACCTGTGTCCTGAACCACCCAGAGGTTAAGGGGAAAAGAAAGACAAAACACACTGCAGAGAGAAAAAAATGGTCTCAGAATTTCTCTTATCCCTCTATTGAGATGCATTAATACTTTGGGCCAGCTGTACTGTTATGGACCTGGTGGTTAGGAGCACCCGGAACGACCTGATAGTTAAACTCACACAGGACAAGCTCTGGGAAGTGGGAACTCTGCTGACCGCAACCCCTAATCCTATCACACAACTAGAAATAGCCGTGGAGCGTACCTAACTCTACCTAAACGCCTCTTCACAGCCTAAGAGCTAACTAGCCCTAGAGATAGAAAATAAAGCCTACCTTGCCTCAGAGAAATTCCCCAAAGGAAAAGGCAGCCCCCCACATATATTGACTGTGAGTTAAGATGAAAGTCACAAACAAAGAAATGAAACAGGTTTCAGCAAAGGGAGGCCAGACTTACTAAACAGACTGAGGATAGGAAAGGTATCTTTGCGGTCAGCACAAAAAACTACAAAAAGACCACGCAGAGTGTGCAAAAAGACCTCCGCACCGACTCACAGTGCGGAGGTGCCACTCTGCATCCCAGAGCTTCCAGCTAGCAAGGCAAAATCATGATAGTAAGCTGGACAAGGAAACAATGAACAAATAATTAACAAGCAGGGACTTAGCTTCTGCTGGAGTAGACAGGTCACCAGAAAGATCCAAGGGCGAACTGAACCAGTACAAGAACATTGACAGCTGGCCTGGAGTAACGATCTGAGTGGAGTTAAATAGAGCAGCCAGCCAAAGAATAAACTACGTCACCTGTGGAAGGAACCTCAGAAGCAGCAGCTCCACTCACAGCCAGCAGAGGGAGTCCATGGACAGAACTCGCCGAAGTACCATTCATGACCACAGGAGGGAGTTCGATAACAGAATTCACAACACCCACCACTGTCTCTTGGAAAAACTCTACTTTTCACAAATCACACATTAACTGTTCCCATCACCATATCAAACACATAGCCAGCAGATTTTGTTTTGGCCAAAAGGTTTTTTTAATCTGCCACAACGACAAGGTAGACTCTTTGGCCGAGCCCTACTCTACTCTAACTTATTAAACATTTGTTAAAATATGCAATACAATTTAGGTATATTTTTATTTATTTTTCAAATGACCAATAATACCACATACAAGGGCCAAATACCACAACACCATGACCAGACACCATATTATCACCACATAGTGACCTATAATACTATCTACAAGGAACAAATACCGCCACACCATGTGCAGACCACATAATACCACCACAGTGACCGAATAAAATGACATACAAGGGACATATACCGCCACACCATGGCTGGACAACATATTACCACCACATTGTGACTGAATAGTACAATACTGATCATTAATAAAAAAAAAATACTATCACCATAAGTGCCATTAAACACAGGAGACGTGTACTTGGTATGCAGTGTCTGTGTACAGGTAATACAGTGGTCACCGGTGCCATTATACACAGAAGCTCTCTCTCTATATATATATATATATAGTGTCAGTGTACAGGTAATACAGGGATCACCAGTGACATTATACACAGGAGCTCTGTATATAGGGTACAGTGAACATGTAATACAGTGATCACTAGTGACATTATACACAGGAGCTCTGTATATAGTGTATAGTGTACAGATAATATAGTGATCGATCACCAGTGACATTATACACAGGAGCTCTGTATACAGTGTATAGTGTCAGTGTACAGGTAACATACTGACTCACCAGTGACGTCTCTAGCTGTAGTCCTTCATCTTTGCGTTTCTTTTTAATCCAGCGCAGACTGCTATAACTTCTTTCAGCCAGGACTCGTCTCTGCATAAAATAACACAGTTATCTAGAGCACCGCTTCCGGAGCGCATTCCCCATTTTTTCCCTTTCTTCTACACTACACATCTGAATACAGACATTCACCCACCATTAATATATACCGTATATGCTCGAGTATAAGCCGAGATTTTCAGCCTATTTTTTTGGGTTGAAAGTCCCCCTCTTGGCTATACTCGAGTAATACCCAGGGGTCGGCAGGAGAGTGGGAGCGGGGGCTGTCTAATTATTCTTACCTGCTCCTGGCATGGTCCCTGCAGGTCCCTGGTGCCCCAGCTTCTTCCTGTACTGAGCGGTCACATGGTACCGCTCATGACGGTAATGAATATGCAGCTCCACCTCCCATAGAGGTGGAGCCGCATATTCATTACTGTAATGAGCGGTAACGGTGACCGCTCAGTACAGGAAGAAGCAGCAGCGCCAGGGAAGCAGGGACTGCACAGCACCAGGAGCAGGTGAGTATAGTGGGGAGCGCAGCGCTGTGCGATATTCACCTGCTCCTTTTTCCGGGCACCGCTCTGTCTTCAGCGTCTTCTGCAGTGACACTCAGGTCAGAGGGCGTGGTGATGTGGTTAGTGTGCGCCCTCTGCCTGAACATCAGTGCAGAAGATGCTGAAGATGGAGCAGCATCGGAACGAAGTCTGGTGAATATTCAAAGTGCAGGGGGCCTGAGCGACGGAGAGGTGAGTATGTGATTTTTTTTTATCGCAGCAACAGCAAATGGGGCAAGTGTCAGTATGGAGCATCCATGGGGCCATAACGTTTGTGCAGCACTATATGGGGCAAGTGTCTGTATGGGGCCATAATCAACGTTTGTGCAGCACTCTATGGGCAAGTGTCTGTATGGAGCATCTTATGGGGCCATAATCAACGTTTGTGCAGTACTATATGGGACAAGTGTCTGTATGGAGCATCTTATGGGGCCATAATCAAGGTTTGTGCAGCACTATATGGGGCAAATATCTTTATGGAGCATCTTATGGGGTCATAATCAACATTTGTGCAGAATTATATTGGGCAATTGTGTCTATGGAGCATCTTATGGGGCCATTATTAACCTTTATGCAGGATTATATGGGGGATATTTTAATATGGAGCATCTTATGGGGCCATCATAAACTTTATGGAGCATTATATGGGGCTCCTGATTCAATATGGATATTCAAAAACACTTAACCTACTGATGTCTCAATTAATTTCACTTTTATTGGTATCAATTTTTACTTTTGACATTTACCGGTAGCTGCTGCATTTCCCACCCTAGGCTTATACACGAGTCATTAAGTTTTCCCAGTTTTTTGTGGCAAAATTAGGGGGGTCGGCTTATACTCGGATTGGCTTATACTCGAGTATATACGGTAATTGGTTATTATGCAACCCACCATTCCAAATATAAATTATAATCCGCCACTGTGCCCCCACTATCTGTACATAGCCACTTTCCCCATTTAATATATAAATTAATTAACGCCTGTACTCTTTGCCCCAATTTATTTCCAGTCACTTTATCCTCAACGACCCCACTATGTACCTCCCGCTCTAACCCTTACCCCAATTATAGTTACATGCCCCTTCTACCTCAATTCATTGTCATGTCTTCTCTCTCTCCCACCCTCTATTCATTATCAACTGCTCTTCCCCACCCTCGAAATTCATTACTTGCTCTCCCCACCTTCAATACACCGTTTGCTCTCCCCACCCCCACCTTTAATTCAATTTCTGTCCAACGTCCCTCACACTCACTTGATGTGCAGTTCCCATCACCCCCACTTCATCATTTGCAGTCCCCTTAACTTCATCATGTGCAGCCCCCTATCATTTCATCATGTGCAGTACCCCTTCAAACACAATTCATCATCTGCAGTCTCCATCACCCCCACATCATCATTTGCAGTCCCCATCACCTCCACATCATTTCCAGTCCCCCTCACCCCTGCATCATTTGCAGTCCCCATCACCCACGCATCATTTGCAGTCCCCATCACCCCCATTTCAACATTTGCAGCCCACCTTCATCATTTAGTCCCCTATCCCCTCTTCACTTCATCTGAAGTCCCCCTTACTTCATCATTTGCAGCCCCCTATCATTTCATCATGTGCAGTACCCCCTCAAACACACTTCATCATTTGCAGCCCCTTATCATTTCATCATGTGCAGTACCCCCTCAAACACACTTCATCATTTGCAGCCCCCTATCAATTCATCATGTGCAGTCCCTCCTCAAACACACTTCATTTGCAGCCCCCTATTATTTCATCATTTGCAGTACCCCTTACTTCATCATTTGCAGCCCCGTATCATTTCATCATCTGCAGTCCCCCTTACTTCATCATTTGCAGCCCCGTATCATTTCATCATCTGCAGTCCATCGTACTTCATCACTTGCAGCCCCCTATCATTTCATGATGTGCAGTACCCCCTCAAATCCACTTCATCATTTGCAACCCCTATCATTTCATCATGTGCAGTACCCCCTCAAACACACTTCATCATCTGCAGTCTCACTCCCCCACCTCACCCATTTAAAAAAACTACAATGTTTTTTTTATACTTAACTCAATCGTTCCCGGGCGTCTAGTGTTTTCAGCAGTGAAGCAGCAGCTAGAATGTATGGGCTGCTGAGAGGACCTGACAGGAGCCCCTACATTCTAGCACATTCACTACTGAGACTGCTAGAATGTATGGGCTGTAGTCAGGACCTGCAGGGAGCCCATACATTCTAGCTAGAGCCGAGCAGGAGCTGCGCAGCCGACTAGGTGAGACGGCCTGCACTGTTGTGAGTTCTGTTTTTGGGCTCCCTCTGGTGGTTACTGATGGTACTGGGTGACTTGTCTTTCCTGGGTTTCTGGGTTCCACCTGTTCCATCAGCATATGGGAGTTTCCTATTTAACCTGGCTTTGCTGGCATTTCCTCGCCGGTTATCAATGTATCCAGTGTGTCTTGTTACCTCTGCTCCCTGCTCCTAGAACCTTCTGGACAAGCTAAGTTTGGATTTTCCTGTTTTGTGTTTTGCTTAATTTGGTTTTTAGTCCAGCCTGCAGATATGTGATTCTCTGCTGCTGGTTGCTCTAGTGGGCTGAAATTGCTTACTGTCATGATCCCAATGGCAGGGGATCACAAAAAGGACAAGCACAGATACAAACAAGCTCTAGGGCGATGGAACCTGAGCTGACCGCGACCCTGAACCTAACACACAAATAAAAGTAGCCGGGGAACGTGCCTACGATGATCCTAGACGTCTCGCTCCAGCCGAAGATCTAACTTCCCCTATCAGAAGAAACACAGACCTCTCTTGCCTCCAGAGAAATACCCCACAGCAAATAGCAGCCCCCCACATATAATGACGGTGAAATGAGAGGAAAGCACATACGTAGTATGAAAACAGTTTCAGCAAAATGAGGCCCGCTAAAGCTAGATAGCAGAGGATACAAAAGTGAACTGCGCGGTCAGCGAAAAACCCTTCAAAAAACCATCCTGAAATTACTTGAACTCATGTGCCAACTCATGGTACATGAAAAGCAATTTCAGCCCACTAGAGCAACCAGCAGCAGAGAATCACATATCTGCAGGCTGGACTAAAAACCAAATTAAGCAAAACACAAAACAGGAAAATCCAAACTTAGCTTGTCCAGAAGGTTCTAGGAGCAGGGAGCAGAGGTAACAAGACACACTGGATACATTGATAACCGGCGAGGAAATGCCAGCAAAGCCAGGTTAAATAGGAAACTCCCATATGCTGATGGAACAGGTGGAACCCAGAAACCCAGGAAAGACAAGTCACCCAGTACCATCAGTAACCACCAGAGGGAGCCCAAAAACAGAACTCACAACACTGCACAGCTCCATAAAGGCTCCCGGGCCCCAGCGCCAACGTGTGCGCCGCAGTGCACAGTATTTTAGTGCACGATGGTGCCCGATCAGTAGAAGCATAACAGTGGGGCCCTGGATCTGCGGGCCCCTCTGTGTACTGCTGCTGACTGGGCCCCATACAGCAGTAAGGGCAGTAATGCCCTGATGGCGGCCCTGGCCCTGAGCAAGCGGGGGAGCCCACTCGTGGATGCTGGCACTGGCACAGGCACCAGATTCCCATACTGCTCCAGTGTCCCCGACAGCGCCTGGGCCCCCCTGGTGCTGATGCTGGCCCTGTGTATGAGCACGTTTCTATTTTATTACCTCTATTTCTACATTTACATGTGCTAGAAATGGTAAAGAGAAGGGCGCAATAACGCAGTTACCAAAATAACAATCAGTTTACTGTAAGGTAAAATTCTCACCTTTACACGTTGTGAGTATGCACAAGACATATAGTAAGTATGATAGGAGGGCTGCAGATGGCACTGGACCCGCGAAGGACCTTCAAGAAGGCTATGTACCTGAGGAAATGGACAGGACATCCACGAAACACGTAGTTTTATAGCCCTGAATAAAGTGTGCAACTCTTCTGAACTCCTTGCCTGATTTTGGAGGAGCGCGGAATTGTCGGCATCTTGAATATCCTATCCAGAATGAGATTTACATGTGTGTTCTTGAGCATGGTTTTTTTTTTACTATTGTTTATTAGAGGTTACGTTGTAATGGTATTCTCTACCAGAGAGAGATTAGTGATCACCATTATTGGTGGCCACACCTAGCTGATTTGTATAGGGTTTTAACCCCAATCTAAGAGGTAAGCTGCTCCACCCATAAGGTAAGTGACGTCGTCGTTGTATACTAATGACTTTAAGTAAGATGTTCCAGATTCCCAACTCTCCTCAGAAAACTCTCTGCCTTGAACCTGGTGACCATTAGCAGCTGTTCTGTAGCATCGGGTGGAAAAAATAGCCCTCCTACGGCTTTGTGGACAGAAAATAACAAAGTTATGGCTCTTGGAAGATTGGGAGGAAAAAAATGAAAATGAAAGAATGGAAATTTGCAGCATGAAGGGGTTGATCATCCGTTTAATAGAATTGAACATGGATGGGCTTTCCTCAGCTACTGTCTCCCGTATACACTTTTAACAAAAGTGTGGGTGAGCAAGAGGCATACAAATCTGACTCGGTTATACCAGTTTTGTCAGGAGAAATGGGACAAAGTTCCAGCAACTTTTTGTGAGAAGGCGTGGAAGGCTACCTGATATGTTTGACCCAAGTTAGTCAATTTAATGGCAACACTTTTAAAAGTTCAGCTACATCATTGTCTCTATAATTATTTGGTCATTTCAGTTTTTTTGTAATATAGTGCTTATTCTAACTTACCCAAGAGTGAAAATAGGTTCAAATGCCAAAAATTGTGAAAAAGAGGATTTTAACGAATGTGACTAAAATGTATTTAAACTCATGGCTTTAATTAATGTTTTTGTTGGTTCTTTAATTCGGATATGTATTTGGACTGCAATTACTCTTCTTTGTTTTTTTTTCCCATTTTCCTTTAATTAAATGTTGTAAGCAATTTCGTTATCCTTCAGAACGAAAAAAAGATACCTCGCTATCCAAACCAGACAACCATCTGTCGGAAAGTAAGCGTGTGGCAGAGAAACACCCCCTGAAGATATGTTGATTATTATAATGCATAATGCAATAGTGAATGTATGATGGTGACTGTAATATTGCTGCAATTTATATATGTGATGTTTCAAGTGATTATGGTATTACTATGCTCTGCAAAATTCAGATTAAATCACTTGTTGGGATAATGATGGTATAGTGTAGATGCAAAACACTGTAGCGTTAATAGTTAGCCAGTCCTGCAGATGGAATGAGGTTTTAGGAAGTAGAAGGGACTGATTTGTTAGAGAGGTCAGTGAGTAGTTCTGAGACAAAAAGAATGTGGGTCACATTACTGGGGTGCGTGTGTTAAGGGAGATTGCTATGGTAGCATAAGGAGAAAGACCGGGCTGTGGGTACCTGTACTGAGCCGGGTCCGAACTGTTGGGGCTGCGGCCCATGTTGCCCGGGGGAAGGAATAGGGGACCAGATGGGTCCCATGACCCATGATGAGGGGGCGTGTTTAGACAAAAAAAAGAGCAGAAAGTGTGCAAAGAGACAGTTTCCCACCATTGGGGAGAGTGAAAGAGGGTGAGCAGTGCGCTCCACACCCAGAACAGCCGCGCCACGATGCCGAGACCTCCTGGACATTCCAGTGGGGTAGTGAGAGTGGGAAGCGCCGTGCGCCCGGACGAGGGTAAGACCGTGCTTCCGCAGAACGTGAACCGGTTACAGGACACTAAGTTGTAGTCCCGCTGCTGGACAGCACGCTTCAGACCATATTTGATACAGGGATCTCTGCAACTCTCTTTACTTTAGCTGCAAAGGCTTATGGACTAGGGACTCAACGAGTAAAACTGGAGACCGCCTGTTGCCGCCAGAAGTTGGACCGTTAGTTTTGGGTCCCCATCTGACGACACTATGCCCGCCGTTGCTGGTACTACAACCCCCAACGGATCTTTTGCAGCTGAGCAACCTAAGGACACAATGAGTTTGATAACAGGACTGTTGTTACATTATAACTTTCTCTTAGGGTACCGTCACACAGTGGCATTTTGATCGCTACGACGGCACGATTTGTGACGTTCCAGCGATATATCGGTGACGTTCCAGCGATCTCGTTGTGTCTGACACGCTCCTGCGATCAGGGACCCCGCTGAGAATCGTACGTCGTAGCAGATCGTTTGAAACTTTCTTTCGTCGTCTAGTGTCCCGCTGTGGCAGCATGATCGCATGGTGTAACAAAGGTGTGCACGATATTGTATACGATGTGCGCATAGTAACCAACGGCTTCTACATCGCACATACGTCATGAAATTATCGCTCCAGCGTCGTGCATTGCAAAGTGTGACAGCAGTCTACGACGCTGGAGCGATATTGTTACGATGCTGGAGCGTCACGGATCGTGCCATCGTAGCGATCAAAATGCCACTGTGTGACGGTACCCTTACAATTTAACTGTTATCTCCGTGTGAGAAGCCTCTTCATTGTACCAAATTAAATTGTTAATCTGTTAACCCTGGCTCTGCCTCCATTGCTTCACTGCATCCCAGAACCTACCTACAGTAGCAAGCCCTGAAAGTAGCAGTACTGGAGAAGAAGTTGCAGAGAAACCCAGACACAGTCAGAGGTCCCTGACACTCAGAAGAGAGCCTGATAGGAGGGAGCCAGCGGTGGTAGGACAACCTAAAACCAGATATAAAGCTGTGGATTGTGGACCCAGGGCCTGGCACTGAAAGGTGACTTGTATGCTGGTCCTGGAGGCATAGGACGAAGACAAGGCTGACTAGATTGGGCACTAGTTCTACTGCAGAAATGGGCTACAGAGAAACTAAAAGAAGATAACAAGGAGCTGAAGAATTCAAGTTATTTATGCTGTATTGGGTGTTGGGTGGAGATAAGGGGAGGGGGAAAAAATAATAAATTACTGATAGGGGTTTGTTATAAATCTCCAAAAATAATGGAAGCAATGGACAATATCCTCGTAAAGCAAATAGATGAAGCTGCGACTCAAGGAGAAGTTATTATTATGGGGGACTTCAACTACCCTGAAATAGATTGGGGAACGGAAACCTGCAGTTCCAGCAAAGGTAATTGGTTTTTGACAACTATGAGAGACAATTACCTTTCACAACTGGTTCAGGACCCAACAAGAAGGGGGGCACTGCTAGACCTATTATTAACCAACAGGCCAGACCGCATAGCAAATATAAGGGTTGGGGGTCACTTGGGAAATAGCGATCACAAAATAATAAGTTTTCATGTATCCTTTAATAAGATTTGTAGTAGAGGGGTTACAAGGACACTAAATTTCAGGAGGGCAAATTTCCAACGGATGAGAGAGGATCTTGGTACAATTAACTGGGACGATATACTGAGACACAAAAATACACAAAGAAAATGGGAGACGTTTATTAACATCCTGGATAGGACCTGTGCACAGTATATACCGTATGGGAATAAACATACTAGAAATAGGAGGAAACCAATATGGCTAAATAGAGCTGTAAGGGGAGCAATAAGTGACAAAAAGAAAGCATTTAGAGAATTAAAGTAAGTAGGTAGTGATGACGAGGCATTAAATAAATACAAAAAATTAAATAAATTCTGTAAAAAGCAAATCAAGGCAGCAAAGATTGAGACAGAGAGACTCATTGCCAGAGAGAGTAAAAATAATCCTAAAATATTCTTTAACTACATAAATAGTAAGAAACTAAAAAATGATAGTGTTGGCCCCCTTAAAAATAGTCTGGGTGAAATGGTGGATGAGGATGAGGAAAAAAGCCAATATGCTAAATTACTTTTTTTTATCAGTATTTACACAAGAAAATCCCATGGCAGACAAAATGACTAGTGATAAAAATTCCCAATTAAATGTCACCGGCTTAACCCAGCAGGAAGTGCGGCGGCGGCGTCTAAAAATCACTAAAATTGACAAATCTCCGGGCCCGGATGGGATACACCCCCGAATACTGAAGGAATTAGTACAGTTATTGATAGACCATTATTTTTAATCTTTAGAGACTCCATAATAACAGGGTCTGTACCACAGGACTGGCGTATAGCAAATGTGGTGCCAATATTCAAAAAGGGGACAAAAACTGAACTCGGAAATTATCGGCCAGTAAGCTTAACCTCTACTGTGGGTAAAATCCTGGAGGGCATTCTAAGGGATGCTATACTGGAGTATATGAAGAGGAATAACCTCATGACCCAGTATCAGCACGGGTTTACTAGGGACCGTTCATGTCAGACTAATTTGATCAGTTTCTATGAAGAGGTAAGTTCCGGATTGGACCAAGGGAACCCAGTGGATGTAGTGTATATGGACTTTTCAAAAGCTTTTGATACGGTGCCACACAAAAGGTTGATACATAAAATGAGAATAATGGGGATTGGGGAAAATATGTGCAAGTGGGTTGAGAGCTGGCTCAGGGATAGGAAACAAAGGGTGTTTATTAATGGAGCACACTCGGACTGGGTAGCGGTTAGCAGTGGGGTACCACAGGGGTCAGTATTGGGCCCTCTTCTTTTTAACATATTTATTAATGGCCTTGTAGGGGGCATTCAGAGTAGAATTTCAATATTTGCAGATGACACTAAAATCTGCAGGGTAATCAATACAGAGGAGGACAATTTTATATTACAGGATGATTTATGTAAACTAGAAGCTTGGGCTGATAAATGGCAAATGAGCTTTAATGGGGATAAATGTAAGGTCATGCACTTGAGTAGAAGTAATAAGATGTATAATTATGTGCTTGATTCTAAAACTCTGGGCAAAACCGTCAATGAAAAAGACCTGGGTCTATGGGTGGATGACAAACTCATATTCAGTGGCCAGTGTCAGGCAGCTGCTACAAAGGCAAATAAAATAATGGGATGCATTAAAAGAGGCATAGATGCTCATGAGGAGAACATAATTTTACCTCTATACAAGTCACTAGTTCGACCACACTTAGAATACTGTGTACAGTTCTGGTCTCCGGTGTATAAGAAAGACATAGCTGAACTAGAGCGGGTGCAGAGAAGAGCGACCAAGGTTATTAGAGGACTGGGGGTCTGCAATACCAAGATAGGTTATTACACTTGGGGCTATTTAGTTTGGAAAAACGAAGACTAAGGGGTGATCTTATTTTAATGTATAAATATATGAGGGGACAGTACAAAGTCCTTTCTGATGATCTTTTTAATCATAGACCTGAAACGGACGAGGGGGCATCCTCTGCGTTTGGAGGAAAAAAGGTTTAAGCATAATAACAGACGCGGATTCTTTACTGTAAGAGCAGTGAGACTATGGAACTCTCTGCCGTATGATGTTGTAATGAGTGATTCATTACTTAAATTTAAGAGGGGACTGGATACCTTTCTGGAAAAGTATAATGTTACAGGGTATATACACTAGATTCCTTGATAGGGCGTTGATCCAGGGAACTAGTCTGATTGCCGTATGTGGAGTCGGGAAGGAATTTTTTTCCCCAATGTGGAGCTTACTCTTTGCCACATGGGTTTTTTTGCCTTCCTCTGGATCAACATGTTAGGGCATGTTAGGTTAGGCTATGGGTTGAACTAGATGGACTTATAGTCTTCCTTCAACCTTAATAACTATGTAACTATGTAACTATGTATGGATGAAAAGTGCTTTTAAAACTCTATACTACCACTTGCAACTCATATGTCTGTGCCTGTGTCTAAAACAGAAGATGAAGTGAAAAGCAATTCTGGTACCTGCTAACTGCTATATATTCAGTTAGGTCCAGAAATATTTAGACAGTGACTGAATCTTTTGTGATTTCTTTGGGCTCAGCATGTCACTATTTTCTTCTTTAAAATTAAACAACTGAGATGCATTTGAAGAGTAGACTTCCAGGTTTAAGAGTTTAAACAAAAATATCCTGTGAAATATTTAGGAATCAGAACCATTTTTCTGCAAAACCTCCACATTTCATTGGCTCAAAAGTAATTCAGTAATTGGAAAAATTAGCACTGCCATAAATAAATGTACACTTCAGAACTCATCCGGCTGCTTCTGTCTTCACTCACGTCATCAATAAACACTATTGACCCAGTGCCATTGGAAGCCATGCATGCCCATGCCTTCACACTGCTTCCACCATGTTTTTCAGAGGATGTGATGTGCTATGGATCATGGACCATTCCAAGCCTTCTCCATACTTTCTTCTTTCCATCATTTGGGTACAGGTTGATCTTAAGAATGCTTTTTCATAACTGGTCTGGCTTTTTTAGATGTTTTTGGCAAGGTCTAATTTTTCAGGCTGATTAATGGTTTGCACCTTGTGGGGAACCCACTGTATTTGCTCTCATGAACTCTTCTCATTGTGGTAGACTTAGATCCAGAAACACCTACTTCCTGGAGAGTGTTCTTCCCTTGGGTCAATGTAATGAAGTGGTTTTTCTTCACCATGGAAAGGATTCTGTGATCATCCACAGCTGTTGCCTTCTGTGGACGTCCACGCCTTTTTTATTTCCCAAGCTCACCAGTGTGCTCTTTTATTTTTTGCAGAATGTACCAAACTGTTGATTAGGCCACTCCTAACATTTTTCTCCCTCTCATGCTAGCTCCAGACCTTTTACCTGGTCAATGGATGGTAGATTAATGAGGGAATAACCCCCGCAGCCAATTAAAGAGCTTTAAATGTCCAATTACTTTAGTTTCCCTTATAAAGAGGCAACTACATCTTAAAGAGTTATAATACCTAAACCCTTGGTCCAAATAGGATGTGATTACCCTCAAATTAAGGTTGAGAGAGTCTGAAGTGGGGCCCTAACTGCAAAAATATTGCACCATCACACTCAATCATTTTGGTTGCATTTACAGGAGAGGAGTTCAGATGATCGTCAATATTGAAGTGGTTCGGCGATTGTTCACCGGGCTCTTTACAAAGGCTAACGAAGAATGATGGGGAAAAAACGATCACTATTAGATTAATCTGTCCCCATACAGTATTGTGTTATCAGCAGCACATCTGCAGCTTTCACTGTGATGTGCTGCTGAGAACAAGGATTTTTGTTCCACCATAAATAACCCAATCTCCTGATGAATGAGCTGCATTTTTCTTGTTACTTGGGTGATTGCTGACATGTGTACACCTATGAAATCCCTTCTTCCTGGCCAATATTTATAAATGTGGATGCTACATACACATCGTACATGACAGACAAATTGTATGCTGCACACCGCATACACCATGCACACACACATATATATACACACACAGAGCACACGCACATGTATACACAGAGCGCATAAATACACACATATATGTATTGTAGGGGTTTCACTCACTCAGCTGCAGTTGAGGTAGGCACAGGAAGCGGTTTCAGTAAAATGTCCAGGCTGGATTATTAAAACTTCATAAACCGCTCAGCATAAGCAAACAAAAAGACTGCCTTTTCTGTCACAACGTGAAAAACAGAAAGTGAATAGTCCATATAGTGTTTTGGGTTCATCCCCTCAGGTCAGTATACTTTAAAAAACACACTGGATGTCTCCACACTTCCAGTGATAGACACTGAATGAGAAACTTGGTCTCCATTTTATCTGCCATACAATGCCCCTGGGGTGGGCTATGTGAGCAGTCAGCCCCATGCATATCTGTGACTGCTTGTAAACCTGGCTCTGCTATACCCTATTACCTCTCTCCACACTATACATGCTGGAGTATGCTTTCCTGGGCTTACAGCACTGAAGATACCAGCCTCGATGATATACTGTATATAGTAACATAGCTTGTGTAACAACGTAAATTTGGCGTGCCCTCTAAATAACACACTGCCATTAATGTTTAAACTGCTGGAAACAAAAGTGAGTACACCCCTAAGTGAAAATGGCCAAATTGTGCCCAAGTAGCCATTTTCCCTCCTCAGTGTCATGTAACTCATTACTGTTACAAGGTCTCAGGTGTGATTGGGGTGCAGGTGTGGTAAATTTGGTGTTCTTGCTCTCACACTCTCTCATACTGGTCACTGAGTGTTCAACATAGGTTAGACTATAACAAGGTTACCAACACCCTGAAACTGAGCTGCACCATGGTGGCCAAGACCATACAGGAGTTTAGCAAGACAGGTTCCACTCAAGAGAGATCTCGCCATTGTAGACCACAGAAGTTCAGTGCACATGCTCAATGTCATATCTAGAGGTCGTCTTTTCAAAATTGACATATGAGTGCTGCCAGCATTGCTGCAGAGTTTACAGTGGTGTGGGGTCATCAGTCTGTCATTGCTTAGACCATACCCACACACTGCATTACATTGGTCTGCATGGCTTTCATCCCAGAAGGAGGCCAAGATGACGCAAAATAAATCCCACAAACACTTTGCTGAAGACAAGCTAACTAAGAACCATGTACTGTGGTATGATGAGACCAAGATACACTCATTTGGTGCAAGTTGTGTCAAGCATCTGTGGCAGCAACCAGGAAAGGAGTACAAAGACAAGTGTGTCTTACCTACAGTCAAGCATGGTGGTGGGAATGTCATGGTTTGGGGCTGCATGACTGCTACCGTATGTGGAGAACTACATGAATGCCAACATGTACTGTGACATACTGATGCAGAGCATGATCCCCTCCCTTAGGAAATTGGGCCGCTGGGCAGTATCACAGCATGATAACGACCCCAAACACACCTCAATGAGGACCACTGCCATGCTAAAGAAACTGAGGTTAAAGGTAATTGACTGGTCAAGCATGTCTCCAGACTTAAAACCTATTGAGCATCTGTGGGGTTTCCTCAGAAGGTAGAGAAGCGCTAGGTCCCTAACATCCACCAGCTTCATGATGTCATCATGTAGGAGTCTAAGAGGATTCCATTTCACCCTGTGAAGCTCTAGTGAACTCCATGCCCAAAAAAGTTAAGTCAGTGCCTGAAAATAAGTTGGCCACACTCACTTTTGTTGCCATCGGTTTAGACATTAATGTGATATACTGTATGTATATATTACACAGAGAGTGACGCTCTCTTTAACCACTTTACTTTACTCTGACCATGAGATGAAGATTGTGAACACAGGACTCCTCATAATCATTTAGAATGACCTAAAATGTTTGATAAAATAGGTTTTACAAGCTGGAGAGTCAGTAAGAAGAATGTTCTATATGATAATTTACTTAAATTAAGTTAATTTTGAATTAGTAAGCCCCATGTTGGTGTTCCAAAATCGGTATGACAACGTTTCCTGTCTTGGATTGTTATGGGGTCACTAGGGAGGTCACCGGTGGAATTGTTGGACTAAATGCCTTCTATGTTCTGCCTGATAACTCTCTACACATTTAGGAATTAAAGCGGTACCGTAACCCTAATTATGCTTTATATATATATGATTACCATATATACTCGAGTATAAGCCGACCCGAGTATAAGCCGACCCCCCTAATTTTGCCACAAAAAACTAGGAAAACTTATTGACTCGAGTATAAGCCTAGGGTGGAAAATGCAGCAGCTACCGGTGAATTTCAAAAATAAAAATAGATGCTCCATACTGTTCATTATGGCCCCATAGCTGTGCCATATAGTGCTCTGCACAGTTGATTATTTCTCCATAGCTGCCATATAGTGCTCTGCGCCGTTCATTATTATTATTATTATTATTTATTGTTATAGCGCCATTTATTCCATGGCGCTTTACATGTGAGGAGGGGTATACATAATGAAAACAAGTACAATAATCTTAAACAATACAAGTCATAACTGGTACAGGAGGAATGAGGACCCTGCCCGCGAAGGCTCACAATCTACAATTATTGCCTCATAGCTGCCATATAGTGCTCTGCGCCGTTCATTATTGCCCCATAGCTGTGCCATATAGTGCTCTGCACCATTCATTATTGCCCCATAGCTGTGCCATATAGTGCTCTGCACCATTCATTATTGCCCCATAGCTGTGCCATATAAAGCTGTGCCATTGCTGCTGCAATAAAAAAATAAAAAAATGCCATACTCACCTCGTCTCGTCCCGGCGTCTCTCCGCACTGACTGATCAGGCAGAGGACGCCGCGCACACTATATGCGTCATCGCGCCCTCTGACCTGCACAGTCAGAGCAAGAGGATGCAAAGACAGAGCGGCGCCCGGTGGGTGGAACGCGGACAGGTGAATATTACATATTTACCTGCTCTCGGCGTCCCGCTCCCTCTGCCTGTCACACGGTCTTCGGTGCTGCAGCCTCTTCCTCTATCAGCGGTCCTCCTACGGGAGGTGGAGCCGCATATTCATTTCTCTAATCAGCGGTCCCACGTGACCGCTGAACAGGGGAAGAGCTGCGGCACCCGGAGACAGTGTGACAGGCAGTGGGAGCGTCAGGAGCGCCGGGACTAGGTGAGTATGCCTCAGCGCCCTCTCCCCCTCTCCGCCGACCCTGCCGCCCACCGTGACTCGAGTATAAGCCGAGAGGGGCACTTTCAGTCCAAAATTTTGGGCTGAAAATCTCAGCTTATACTTGAGTATATACTGTATTTTTTCATATATTAGTAAATCCATCATGAACATCTGAAGAATGAAGCCTGTGCTGCTATTATATGGCTATATACTTAGCCATACGAGGACTTGTTTTTTGCAGGACAAGTTCTTTTGAATGACATAATTTATAATACCACATAGTGCATATGAAAATGGATAAAAAAAATTCCAGGTGTGTTGAAATTGGAACATGAAAATTTGGGTAAGATGGAAAGAGAGGCTCTGCAAGGCCTAATAACTAACAACAACTTCATAGTCCGCGAAGCGGATAAAGGAGGGAATGTTCTGTTATGGCCACATGATTCATATGTTAAAAAGGTTATGCGTCAGTTACATGGAGGTCATTGCTACACACCACTACCCTCTGATCCTACGTGGTTTTTTAAGGATAAAATTGATTGCCTCATTAACAGGACTCTTTGTGACCACGCCATCACCAAGAAGGAGGCTGACTTCTTGACGACACCTCATCCAGTGGTACCCACCTTTTATGCCCTGCCCAAGATCCACAAGTCCCTGTCTGAACCACCAGGTAGACCAATCGTCTCTGGTATAGGTAGCATTTTTGAGCGACCATGTATATATGTAGACCACTTTCTTCAACCTTTGGTCACCTCTTTAAAATCATTCACCAGGGACTCGACCCACCTTATGCAAACTCTGGAGACCTTGGAGATCCCGGCGGGTACATACCTAGTGAGCATGGACGTGGAATCCCTGTATACCAGTATCCAGCATCAATCAGGTATGCAGGCTGTTACTTACTTCCTTGAAAAAGATCTGCATCGAGTGACAATACACAAGGACTTCATTCTCCGTCTTCTATTTTTTATCCTAGACAAAAATTATTTTGTATTCGATAGGAAGTTCTTTCGTCAGCTATCTGGTACGGTGATGGGCGCACGTTGTGCACCATCATATGCCAACCTATTTCTTGGATGGTGGGAGGAGTTGATTGTCTATAAACATCAGGCGTTTACATCCAATGTTTTGGTGTGGCAACGCTACATTGATGACATTCTGCTGCTATGGACTGGCCCTTTGGAGGATTGTAATAGGTTCATTATGGACCTGAACGAGAACTCTTATAACATCAAACTCACGTCTGTTGTTTCTGATCACAGCATTGACTTTCTTGATCTTAAACTTTCCATCCAGAACTCAGGTATCGTGAGCTCGTTATTCAGAAAAACTACCGCCACCAATAGTCTCCTTCACTACACAAGTTTCCATCCGTACCATCTGAAGAAGGGGATCCCAAAGGGACAGTTCCTTCGGTTAAGAAGAAATTGCAGCACTGATACAGACTTCTTACAACTGTCCAAAGATCTCTCGTGCCGTTTCAAGAAGAGGGGGTACCCTAGAGGGGCTATTTCGGGTGCCTTTCAACATGCCTTACAGCAAGATAGGAGTAATTTGCTCACAAAAAAGGTACGTGATGTTTCTCGTCCTCTTTCTGTAATTACCACCTTCAATAATCGGTGGGCGGATATCCGTAAAATACTTAACAACAATTGGGATATCCTGATGAGTGAAAAAAGAATTGTGCCTTTCGTGTCTAGATCACCTTGTTTGGTGGCCAGAAGAGCCAAAAATTTGAGGGACTCTCTGTGTCATAGCCACTACCAACGGCCCACTACCAGACTAAACAGGGGCACTAGGATTCACGGTTCCTACCCATGCGGCAACTGTACCATCTGCCAATATATGATAGCACAGGATGGCTTCTCAGTCTCTACCCTCTCTTTTCAGATTCGACCCAGAGAATTTTTTACCTGTAAATCCAGAAACATCATTTATGCGATATTCTGTGATTGTCCGAAAATTTACGTCGGACAAACGACACAAGAACTCAGAAGATGGACACAGCAACATCTATCCAATATCTCCACGGCCTGTAGAGATCGAGAGAGGAAGAAGGTTTTATCATCAGTGGCAATGCATTTCTTGGATGTTCATCAGGGCAACACGTCCGGGTTCAAAGTTATGGGACTTGAAAGTGTTTGGACTAATATTAGAGGAGGTGACATCACAAATAACTTACTCCGCTGTGAAACTAAGTGGATTTTTAACTTAAAAAGTTTGGCACCTCAAGGGCTCAATGAGGAGATGCTTTTTACCGGTTTCTATAAAAAACTGTGATTTGGGAAATCTGTCGTCAAATTTGTCAGCCTTCTCTTGGTGACCTCCAAGAGGTTCTGCCCATATTATTCTCTCTTGTAATGAATATGGGATTCTACTATTAGGACTCTATATCATTCTGGTCGTTCTCTCTGGGGGCGGTGTATCCGGTCTACATATCTAGGGTACCCGTGATTAAGTCAAAAAATATTAATTTATTTATATATTTTTTATTTATTAATTTATTTTTGGCCTCCCTTTTTTTGGCTTTTTGTGAGTTCTCTCTTCTATCCACTCCCCTCCTCCTCTTCTAGGAGTCTAGTTATTTGGTATCTGGTAGCTGGTCACATTTATAAGTTTTTGAGCTACTGTTGTGCTTTTTACATCCTTTATTCGCCTACTGTGGCAATCTATTGCCTTACAGCATTGAGCATGTGATGCATAAGGCTGGACTGCCACCTTTTTTTAGGTACATATCGTTTTCAATTGATATGAGATTGTCTTTCCTTGGACTATAAAAACTAATAAAGAAAGCTGTATAGCCTATTGTTACAATCTTGTGCGACAACTCTTACCTCACTGTTTGGTGTGTAGTACCACTTGGGATGGCGCGTATATATGCTGTATAGATAGTTTCATGCATCTATAACCGTATTTGGTCCTTTGGACCGTTATGGTTTTTGAAAGATTCCATGCGAGGGAATGTTTGCTATAAAGTGATTCGTGGCATTTGATCCAGTACTACTATCACCATCAGAGTCCCTATAGTATATTCACTGCCTCCGCCTTGTGGATTATACTTGCCAAGTCGGCTAGATAACATTATGTTTTTGGGTGCTTATACGCCCGTCTGAGCTATATTGCACTATCTATCTCTATGGTACTTTCTACATTTTTTTTTTTTTTTTACCTTTTCAATATAATAACGGTTTGGGTATCGGCTGTAGCATGCATATCTCATCATTTTTCTATCTGATATTCGCATCAAAATCTGAGCATTTGAACTAATATATATAGCATTGTGGATTATTATCTTGTTTTAGGGGGCATGTATGGGGTATATTATTGGTTTTGTGCATCTATGCCTTATCATTACTCATGGCAAGTAGCATGTTATACATGTACATAATGTGAAGACACAAAAGAGAATAGTAAAACCAAAAACACTCAGTTTGAAAAAATGTTGCAGTAATCCGCAAGTGCTAGTAAAAGATGTAAAAAAAACAGGGTATTTGGTTGATACGTTTTTTGCAAAAAATGTATACTAAGCTGCTCTACCAAACTTCACGGTATACCCTTATCAGAGCAGTCCTAACTAATGTATGCAATCCCTATCTGATGTATTTAAAAACCTGATCATCTGTATATAACCTGTGTGAACAGGGTTCAGAGAGGAAAAATCCATGTGTGCATACAGAGTAGACCAGCTTTTGTGCAGCTAGCCCAAGAGGAGTGGTGGGTAGCTCCCCAGTCTTGTAGACACAAGAGAACAATGTTCCTGTTTCCATGTACATAATGTGCTCTGGTGCCTGCGCACTATTTTGTTGCGCCCCTATTTTTTGGTACGCCTTACTATCTACACTTAGAGTGCCTTGTAATAAGCGACCCTCTTGTGCGCATGCGGATACCATCGGCGGTCTCACATCTTGTTACACCTGTTGGCGAATATATTAAATAACATCCAATATTATTTATCGCTTCTCTTTTTGTTGTACACGGAGCGTACTAGCCTCTCATGCCCATATTTTTTTTGTTCTGTAAAGCTCTTGGACGCTCTGTATGCACTAAATGCGCTTGCGCATTGTGTTGCGGCGCCTCCATGTTTGTACACCTTTTTTAGCGATCGGCAATAGGTGATTGCTCATAGCGCACGCGCACTAGCCGGCGTTCTTCCATCTTGGTACACCCGCCGGCGTCATATCCGGTATTGTGGTTACTCTTCCGGTCTTCAACATGGCGCCACAGCGTTTATTATGGAGCCTGCTGTAGTTACCCTAGGAGGATCCACTCAGCTGTTATGGTAATTTATTTAGATAGTTGTATATATAAGTGTCAATATACGGACATTGTTATCTCAGCCCCTGATGAAGCCACTCCGTGGCGACATGCGTTGGGCTTCTCTTTGCCCCCCATGACTGACTTCATACCGGACTAGCGCTGTTTTTTTCATGGGCAGGTTCTATTTGGCGTCCTTGTACTCTCGCTTGGTCTTATGCATATAGTATCATCTTTATGCCTTCCCCTTATCGGTCAGATTTAGTTACTGCTCATAGGCAGGCTGTTTCTATATTCTATCTGTGCATTTGTTCCTTATCTGCCGTTTTTGTGGTTTAGGTGTCGCCGTGCATCCTATGTTATACTACCCACAGGTGGTTGGAGGTTGTCCTTTGGTATAATTAGGCATACGGGATGTGTACACATCTTAAATATTAGATCCATCTCACTTAGGACACTGCCCTACCTGTATATTACCGATATATTGTGTGTGTGGGCCCTTTTTTTGGGGAGTTCTAATTCTTATCCATTAGGGATATAATCTTTATACGCCTATAGAACATATCTTATTGTTTTGAGCCCTGTACAGCTGTATACTTTTCATTTATTGATAACATATATTGTAGTGTGCACCTACATGTTATATCTGTATGTATCTTCTGGTATGAATTCACCTTCTGGGTCTTGGGGGGTATTCCCTATTTGGGATATGTACCGTGTTGGTTTTTAAGTGTTTTTAATTGTTTGCAGTGTCTTGTTTGACCTTAATAAAATTTATTATATTATATATTTAGGATGTATTATTTCTTGGTGATCCCTGGTGTTGTGTATGTCTATTTTCTCTCTTTTCATGAAATTGGAAAAAAAAGTGCAATCCATAAATATTTGTAATTTTTTTTTTATTTACCATTTTCACTATATGGTAAAGGTGGTCTGCAATATGATTCTCCTGGTCTGTACGAGTATGCAGATACCAAACATGTATAGTTTTTTCTCTTTTAGAAGGTGAAAAAATATTCAGAAATTTGTAAAAAAAAAACAAAACAAAAAAAAAACAATTCATACTTTTGTCGCCATTTTCCGAGACCCGTAATGTTTTAATTTTTCGAGTTATGGGGATGAGGGAGAGCTTATTTTTGTGCTCCCTGAGTTGATGTTTTTACTGATACCATTTTAAGGCAGATATGATGTTTTAACCTTATAATTATAATTATTGGGTATCCAAGCTGGACACATGGCATGAACTGGCTCTCTATGCCTTGGAGGTCCTGGCCTGCCCTGCAGCTAGCGTTTTGTCAGAGCAGGTTTTTAGTGCCGCTGGTGGAATTATAAATGATTAAAGCATCCGCCTGACAACTGAAAATGCTGACAGGCTGACTCTTATATAGATGAACAAGGGCTGGATTGGGCCAGACTTCTCAACAACACCGAATGATAGCAGCATAACATAAAGTCAAATCCAATGTCTTTTCTTGGGAGGTCTATTCCCATGCACACCCACACATGGGTATACACTCCCTGATTTTGGCTATTTGCTGTTATCCTCCTCCTTCTCCTCATCCTCCACCACCACTATATCACCAGGGTGACCGTGGTCCGTCATGCAGCAACCATATAATTTTTTTAAAGGGGGATTATGATGCCCGTAACAAAATTTTTTGCACAGTATGTTCATGTATATCCCTCAGGGATATATGTTTGTCAGCCTGTAACAAGGGGGACTGGGAGGGGTAGTTGTAGCTGAGGTATTTAAAGGCAGAGTGTTTAGATAGAGTCCGCCGAGCAATTATCAGCGAGTACCCCCGGCCCCTTGTACATGTAAGATGGAGGTGATGCAGATTTTCCTCACCGATAACCTTCTCTCCTCTGATGACTGCAGTCCAGGCAATAAGAGTCCAAGGTCACCGCTGGGATCAAACAGGGAAAACTTTATTTTGTATTTTTTGTAAAAATAACAAAGTATGGATGATAGAAACGAATTCACGACACTGGATTCCAGCATATGCAGATGCATAATAGTAATACATTGGGAACATATGACAATATCAAACAAAGTCCAGCTCACCATGATTGTCATCCTTGGAAACTCGGAGCACGGAACCGCTGTGTCAGGGCGTAGAGAAGTCAGAGAAGAAATAAGGAATCCAGCTCAACGAGGTAGTGAAAAAAACCCTTTTCTTTATTCACTTGAAAAATATGTTCAGTAGAGGATAAAAACATCAGCGAGTACAAAGGATAAAGCGCGTTTCTGGTGGTCAAGCACCCTTAACCCCTTAAGCCCCGAGGGTGGTTTGCACGTTAATGACCGGGCCAATTTTTACAATTCTGACCACTGTCCCTTTATGAGGTTATAACTCTGGAACGCTTCAACGGATCTTGGCGATTCTGACATTGTTTTCTCGTGACATATTGTACTTCATTTTAGTAGTAACATTTATTCGATATAACTTGCGTTTATTTGTGAAAAAAACGGAAATTTGGCGAAAATTTTGAAAATTTCGCAATTTTCCAACTTTAAATTTTTATGCCCTTAAATCACAGAGATATGTCACGCAAAATACTTAATAAGTAACATTTCCCACATGTCTCCTTTACATCAGCACAATTTTGGAACCAAAATTTTTTTTTGTTAGGGAGTTATAAGGGTTCAAAGTTGACCAGCAATTTCTCATTTTTACAACACCATTTTTTTTTAGGGACCACATCTCATTTGATGTCATTTTGAGGGGTCTATATGATAGAAAATACCCAAGTGTGACACCATTCTAAAAACTGCACCCCTCAAGGTGCTCAAAACCACATTCAAGAAGTTTATTAACCCTTCAGGGGTTTCACAGGAATTTTTGGAATGTTTAAATAAAAATGAATATTTAACTTTTTTTCACACAAAATTTATTTCAGCTCCAATTTGTTTTATTTTACCAAGGGTAACAGGATAAAATGGATGCCAAACATTGTTGTACAATCTGTACTGAGTACGCTGATACCCCATATGTGGGGGTAAACCACTGTTTGGGCGCATGGCAGAGCTCGGAAGGGAAGGAGCGCCATTTGACTTTTAAATGCAAAATTGACAGGAATTGAGATGGGACACCATGTTGCGTTTGGAGAGCCACTGATGTGCCTAAACATTGAAACCCCCCACAAGTGACACCATTTTGGAAAGTAGACACCCTAAGGAACTTATCTAGATGTGTGGTGACCACTTTGACCCACCAATTGCTTCACAGAAGTTTATAATGCAGAGCCGTAAAAATAAAAAATCATATTTTTTCACAAAAATGATCTTTTCGCCCCCAATTTTTTATTTTCCCAAGAGTAAGAGAAGAAATTGAACCTCAAAAATTGTTGGCCAATTTGTCCTGAGTACGCTGATACCCCGTATATGGGTGTAAACCATTGTTTGGGCGTATGGCAGAGCTCGGAAGGGAAGGAGCGCCATTTTACTTTTCAATGCAAAATTGACTGGAATTGAGATGGGATGCCATGTTGCGTTTGGAGAGCCCCTGATGTGCCTAAACATTGAAATCCCCACAAGTGACACCATTTTGGAAAGTAGACCCCTTAAGGAACTTATCTAGAGGTGTGGTGAGCACTTTGACCCAACAAGTGCTTCACAGAAGTTTATAATGCAGAGCCGTAAAAATAAAAAATCATATTTTTTCACAAAAATAATCTTTTCGCCACCAATTTTTTATTTTCCCAAGGGTAAGAGAAGAAATTAGACCACAAAAGTTGTTGTGCAATTTGTCCTGAGTGCGACGATACCCCATATGTGGGGGTAAACCACTGTTTGGGCGCATGGCAGAGCTCGGAAGGAAAGGAGCGCCATTTGACTTTTCAATGCAAAATTGACTGGAATTGAGATGGGACGCCATGTTGCGTTTGGAGAGCCCCTGATGTGCCTAAACATTGGAACCCCTCACAAGTGACACCATTTTGAAAAGTAGACCCCTTAAGGAACTTATCTAGATGTGTGGTGAGCACTTTGACCCAACAAGTGCTTCACAGAAGTTTATAATGCAGAGCCGTAAAAATAAAAAATCTTATTTTTTCACAAAAATGATCTTTTCGCCCCCAATTTTTTATTTTCCCAAGGGTAAGAGAAGAAATTAGACCACAAAAGTTGTTGTGCAATTTGTCCTGAGTGCGACGATACCCCATATGTGGGGGTAAACCACTTTTTGGGTGCATAGCAGAGCTCGGAAGGGAAGGAGCGCCATTTGACTTTTCAATGCAAAATTGACTGGAATTAAGATGGGACGCCATGTTGGTTTGGAGAGCCCCTGATGTGCCTAAACATTAAAAACCCCCACAAGTGACACCATTTTGGAAACTAGACCCTCTAAGGAACTTATCTAGATGTGTTTTGAGAGCTTTGAACGCCCAAGTGTTTCACTACAGTTTATAACGCAGAGCCGTTAAAATAAATTTATTTTTTTTTCGCAAAAATTTTTTAGCCCCCAGTTTTGTATTTTCACAAGGGTAACATAATAAATTGGACCCCAAAAGTTGTTGTCCAATTTGTCCTGAGTACGCTGATACCCCATATGTGGGGGGGAACCACTGTTTGGGCGCATGGCAGAGCTCGGAAGGGAAGGAGCGCCATTTGGAATGCAGACTTAGATGGATTGGTCTGCAGGAGTCACGTTGCATTTGCAGAGCCCCTGATGTACCCAAACAGTACAAACCCCCCACAAGTGACCCCATATTAGAAACTAGATCTCCCATGGAACTTATCTAGATGTGTTGTGAGAACTTTGAACCCCTAAGTGTTTCACTACAGTTTATAACGCAGACCCGTGAAAATAAAAATTCTTTTTTTTTTCACAAAAATGATTTTTTAGCCCCCAGCTTTGTATTTTTACAAGGGTAACAGAATAAATTGGACCCCAAAAGTTGTTGTTCAATTTGTCCTGAGTACGCTGATACCCCATATGTGGGGGGGAACCACTGTTTGGGCTCATGGCAGAGCTCGGAAGGGAAGGAGCGCCATTTGGAATGCAGACTTAGATGGATTGGTCTGCAGGCGTCACGTTGCATTTGCAGAGCCCCTGATGTACCCAAACAGTAGAAACCACCCACAAGTGACCCCATATTGGAAACTAGACCTCCCATGGAACTTATCTAGATGTGTTGTGAAAACTTTGAACCCCCAAGTGTTTCACTACAGTTTACAACGCAGAGCCGTGAAAATAAAAATCCTTTTTTTTCCCACAAAAATGATTTTTAGCCCCCAAAATTTTTATTTTCCCAAGGATAACAAGAGAACTTGGACCCAAAAAGTTGTTGTCCAATTTGTCTCGAGTACGCTGATACCCCATATGTTGGGGTAAACCCCTGTTTGGGCGCACGGGAGAGCTCGGAAGTGAAGGAGCACTGTTTTACTTTTTCAATGCAGAATTGGCTGGAATTGAGATCGGACGCCATGTCGCGTTTGGAGAGCCCCTGATGTGTCTAAACAGTGGAAACCCCCCAATTATAAATGAAACCCTAATCCAAACGCACCACTAACCCTAATCCCAACTGTAACCCTAACCACACACCTAACCCAGACACACCCCTAATTCTAATCCCAACCCTAATCCCAACCGTAAATGTAATCCAAACCCTAACCCTAGCCCCAACCCTAGCCCTAACCCTAACCCTAACCCTAACCGGAAAATGGAAATAAATACATTTTTTTTAATTTTATTATTTTTCCCTAAGGCTAGGTTCACATTGCGTTAGGGAAATCCGTTTAGCACTAGCGGATTGCGCTAACACAATGTCTTTTTAGGTGTCGTGTTTAGTGGTCGCGTTAACGTCCCCGCTCTGGAAGATCGGGGATCGGACCTCGGGCGCGCCGCGGACGCTGCAAGCAGCGTCTGAGGCGCGCCACAAAAGAATGGCACCTTGCTAGCGCGAGCCGAAAATGGCACGCTCTAGCGATGCGCTACACCTGAAAATCACATTGCTGTCAATGGTTGTGCTAACGGACCCGTTGCACGGCGTTAATTGTGACATTTTCGCCGTGCAACGCTGTCCGTTAGCGTTAACCCATTAACGCAATGTGAACCTAGCCTAACTAAGGGGGTGATGAAGGGGGGTTTGATTTACTTTTATAGCGAGTTTTTTAGCGGATTTTTATGATTGGCAGCCGTCACACACTAAAAGACGCTTTTTATAGCAAAAAAGTTTTTGCGTCTCCACATTTTGAGACCTATAATTTTTCCATATTTTGGTCCACAGAGTCATGTGAGGTCTTGTTTTTTGCGGGACGAGTTGACGTTTTTATCGGTTACATTTTCGGACACGTGACAGTTTTTGATCGCTTTTTATTCCGATTTTTTTGTGAGGCAGAATGACCAAAAACCAGCTATTCATGAATTTCTTTTGGGGGAGGCGTTTATACCGTTCCGCGTTTGGTAAAATTGATGAAGCAGTTTTATTCTTCGGGTCAGTACGATTACAGCGACACCTCATTTATATCTTTTTTTTATGTTTTGGCGCTTTTATACGATAAAAACTATTTTATAGAAAAAATAATTATTTTGGCATCGCTTTATTCAGAGGACTATAACTTTTTTATTTTTTTGGTTATGATGCTATATGGCGGCTCGTTTTTTGCGGGACAAGGTGACGTTTTCAGAGGTAACATGGTTATTTATATCCGTCTTTTTGATCGCGTGTTATTCCACTCTTTGTTCAGCGTTATGATAATAAAGCGTTGTTTTTTGGCTCGTTTTTTTTTTTTTTTTCTTACGGTGTTCACTGAAGGGGTTAACTAGTGGGCCAGTTTTATAGGTCGGGTCGTTACGGACGCGGCGATACTAAATATGTGTACTTTTATTGTTTTTTTGTTTTTTTTTTATGTAAAGAAATGTATTTATGGGAATAATATTTTTTTTTTCTGCTTTATTTAGGAATTTTTTTTTTATTTTTTTTTTTACAAGTGTGGAAATTTTTTTTTTTACTTTTTCACTTTGTCCCAGGGGGGGACATCACAGATCACCGATCTGACAGTGTGCACAGCACTCTATCAGATCGGTGATCTGACATACAGCCGGGCAGGATTAGAGCTGCAGCTGCAGCCTGATCCTGACCCGGAAGTGCTCCCTGCAGGACCCGGATGCAGCCCGGCGGCCATTTTGGATCCGGGGACTGCAGGGAGAAGACGCTCGGTACACGGTGAGCACATCACCGTGTACCGATCGTCTCAGGGAAGCCCGCAGGGAGCCCCCTCCCTGCGCGATGCTTCCCTGCACCGCCGGCACACCGCGATCATCTTTGATCGCGGTGTGCCGGGGGTTAATGTGCCGGGAGCGGTCCGTGACCGCTCCTGGCACATAGTGCCGGATGTCAGCTGCGATAGGCAGCTGACACCCGGCCGCGATCGGCCGCGCTCCCCCCGTGAGCGCGGCCGATCGCATATGACGTACTATCCCGTCCATGGGAATTAAGTCCCAGGTCACCTGGACGGGATAGTACGTCATATGGGATTAAGGGGTTAATCATGATAATGGGTGCTTGACCACCAGAGACGCGTTTTATCCTTTGTAATCGCTGATGTTTTTATCCTCTACTGAACATATTTTTCAAGTGAATAAAGAAAAGGGTTTTTCTCACTACCTCGTTGAGCTGGATTCCTTATTTCTTCTCTAACATATGACAATACAGGGTATTACAGACATATAGTGAACATTACACATATATTCCATGAAAGGCACGGGAGGACATAAGGAGGAAGGAGGACATAACTGAGGGGACCTGCCTCCCCCTTACAAGCACATACACTTAGTGTATGGGCATTACAAGTATAGGAGACCTGCTCCTTTATAATGGGAACATTTTTTATGAAGCCCTCCTCCACGTCTCGTCGAAGGAGTATTGGGGTGCGTCCAAATTTTTGTCAGCCATTGCATTCACTGCATAGGCAAACAGTATGGGAGACCCACTTCCTAATAATGGGAAAATTGTTTTATGAGGCCCTCCTCCATGTCACTTCCAAGGGGAATTCAGGTGCGTCAAAATTTGTGGCAGCTCTGGAATTCCCTGCATAGGCAAACAGTATGGGTGCCCCACGCCCTTTTGGGCATCCGCCCCCTGTTGGGACACCCAGTATAAAGTGGGCTGCTTTCCCATGGAACCTTCCATCCCCTGCTATCTGTCGACCAATCTAACAAGTTCATAGGCATTCCAGGGATCACCCTGGGCAACCCAAGACTGTACAGGCTTTGGCAGGGAGTGCAAAAAACGGTCTATCACCCCCCTTTGCACCATCTGCACAGGCGTACAGGACTCCTGGCTGCAGCCACTTGTGAAACAGGTGCAACTGGTCAAACATTTGGGAGCGTGGTGATTTGTCCCGGTGACATGCCCAACGGTGAACCCGCTGTGCCCTGAGAGTCATTGTTACCCCCAACTGTGCAAGAATCTCTGTTTTTAGCTTGCTATACTCTTTTGTGTCATGCAAACTAAATCATTAGTATGCTTTCTCGGGTTTCCCCGTCAAGTATGGCACCAGTACCTGTGCCCACTGCTCTGGCAGGAGTTTCTCCCTCAGCGACCCTTTCAAACACCGCCAGGAAACCCTCAACATCGCAATTATCCATTGTAGATTCTTCATGCTCAACACTGCAATTCATCACTGCTGGGTCTTCAGCCTCAAAACTGCAGTTCACTGCAGGTTCTTCAGCTTCAATATTGCAATTCTCCAGTGTAGGTTCTTCAGGCTCCACACTGCAATTCTCCACTGATGGGTCTTCAGCCTCAACACTGCAATTCTCCACTGCAGGTTCTTCAGCCTCAACACTGCAATTCTCCACTGTAGGTTCTTCAGGCTCAACAATGCAATTCTCAAATGCAGGTTATTCAGCATCAACTCTGCAATTCTCCACTGCAGGTTCTTCAGCCTCAACACTGCAATTCTACACTGCAGGTTCTTCAACCTCAGCACTGCAATTCCCCACTGCAGGTTCTTCAGGCTCAACACTGCATTTCTCAAATGCTGGTTCTTCAGCCTCAAATCTGCAATTCGCCAATGCCGGGTCTTCAGCCTCAACACTGCAATTCGCCTATGCCAGGTCTTCAGCCTCAACACGGCATTTCTCCACTGCAGCATCTTCAGACTCAACACTGCAATTCTCAAATGCAGGTTCTTCAACACTGCAATTCGCCAATGCCAGGCCTTCAGCCTCAACATTGCAATTCGCCAATGCTGGGTTTTCAGCCTCAATGCTGCAATTCTCCACTGCAGGTTCTTCAGGCTCAACACTGCAATTCTCCAATGCAGGTTTTTCAACCTCCAAAACTGCAATTCGCCCATGCTGGGTCTTCAGCCTCAACACTGCATTTCTCCACTGCAGCATCTTCAGACTGAACACAGCAATTCTCAAATGCAGGTTCTTCAGCCTCAACACTGCAATTCGCCAATGCCAGGTCTTCAGCCTCAACATTGCAATTCGCCAATGCCGGATCTTCAGCCTCAAAACTGCAATTCTCCACTGCAGGTTCTTCATGCTCAACACTGTAATTCTCAAATGCAGGTTCTTCAACCTCAAAACTGCAATTCGCCAATGCCGGGTCTTCAGCCACAACACTGCAATTTGTCAATATTGTGTCTCAGCCTTCAAAACTTCAATTCTCCACTGCAGGTTCTTCAGGCTCAACACTGCAATTCTCAAATGCAAGTTCTTCAGCCTCAACACTGCAATTTGCCAATGCCAGGACTTCAGCCTCAACACTGCAATTCGCCAATGCCTGGTCTTCAGCCTCAACACTGAAATTCCGTGCATAGGCAAACAGTATGGGAGTACCAAATTCCTAATAATGGGAACATTGCTTTCAGGAAGCCCTCATGTACATCTGTTCAAAGGGTTATTGGGGTGCATCTAAATTTTGTCCAGGCCTTGCATTCACTGCATAGGCAAACAGTATGGGAGGACCAACTTCCTAATAATGGGAACATTACTTTCAGGTGGCCCTCCTGTACATCTCTTCAAAGGGTTATTGCGATGCGTCTAAATTTGGTGCAGGTCAGGTCTTGCATTCAATGCATATTTAAACAGTATGGGAGACCAACTTCCTAATAATGGGAACATTGCTTTCAGGTGGCCCTCCTGTATGTCTCTTCAAAGGGGTTATGGGGTGCATCTAAAGTTTTAGAAGCTCTTGCATTCACTGCATAGGCAAACAGTATGGGAGACCCACTTCCTAAGAATGTGAACATTGTTTTCAGGAGGCCCTCTTGTACTTTTCTTTAAAGGGGTAGTGAGGTGCGTCCTAATTTTTGGCAGCCCTGCCACTCACTGTATACGCAATATCAGTATAGGAGACACACTGTTTAATAATGTGAACAACAAAGCATAGCCGGCTGATGGATCTCTAAGAATATTGAGGGCCGACTGCTGGCTCTTTAAGAATAGTAAAGGCCGCCTGATGGCCCTATAAAAATAGGCTTTGTGACTTTCAGAGTCCCTCCTTCATAAATGAAACACGATGAATCTGATAATGTGTCATACACCACATGGTCAGATAAGGTTGTAAAATGTTACAATGACATTACCCAGTGAATGCATTTGTCTTGATGGAAAGCAATGATAAAGTTGAAAAACGCATCAAAAACGCTACGTGTGAACATAGCCCAAGGTGTGGAGGAGCATTTTTGTTTTGGTTATTTATTTTGGCTTATATACAAGTCATTACCCTGGAAAGGATGTTGCTTAACATATTTCACATGAAAATCCATTTTGGTTCAGTTGTTTTATGTTTTATTGTGAGTCTGTAAAAGGGGAGTAAGACTCTGACAACATTGTTCACAGCAGTCACCTGGGAGTCAGAAATGCTTCCATGGGTCTTCCCCATGATGTTCCCATGTCATTTGAGCACTATTCCTATCAATAACTGCAATTTCTAGTCCCTCTAAAGACCTCGGTGGAGGCCGCTGTAAAAATGCTGTTTTCCCATAGACTTACATTGGGCTCTTTGCTCGGGTCAAGCACCCGAGCATTCCAATTTGCCTGATACGAGCAACGAGCACCCGAGCATTTTAGTGCTCGCCCATCATTAGTGTTAACCCCTCTCTAGGTAACTGTAGGGCTGGGTGCCCATGATCCGGAAGTAACAGAGCATTGGATGCAGTACATGTTTGCTGCGTGCAAAATGCTGCCTTCTATTGAACACAAGTAAATCTGCATGTATTTACTGAACTGTGCAGATTTACCGTGTTCAATACATTTCTGTTGATGTCTCTGTCTCCGCAAGAGAAATTGACATGCGCGGTCTGGAAAGATGCACCACATAACAGTCCCTGCTGGTGAGCCGCAGGTGTCTATGGACGCATAGTGGACATAAGATTTCTTGAAATCTCATCCACTATGCTGTAACATCTGGGCGCTGTGGGTGCATAGGTGGAGCGCCCCCAGACACAGGGCCACAGGTTACTCGGTACCGGTCCTCTGTCTCGGTGCTGGGGATGGCACGGTGGCTGGACCCGGTCCGTGACCCTGCCAAGGGGCGTCCAATGAAAGAGGTGATGGTAGTTTGTCAAGGGTTCGTGATGCCATCTGTGGTATTCGGTCAGGGTGACCGACGCTGCTTAGGGGTCCGCTGGGGTGATGGAATGGCAGCTAGATGGTGTACCTTCCCACAGGCGAAGTGTGTCACCAGGGCTTCCCAGTAGTGTAGGTGGCGATGGTGTGAGGCGCAGGTAATAACGAGGACACAGGGTTGCAGTCTCTTTACCTTTTACTGAAGACTTCGGGATCCTCAATCCGGAGCACTGTTAACAAGGCTGTCTGAGACCGGCCGGTCCGAAGGCACATCCAGAGTTCCCTTTGCAGGTGGAAATCAGTGCCTACCACTAGCGCCTGTGTGTTGTAGTTCTTCCCTGCTGAGCATTCGCGATAGCCCTCACAACTTCTGTTCTCGTTCTTTCTCTTTCTCTCTCTCTCTCTTCGTCCCCCAAGTTATCTGGATAGGACGCACCCGTTTGACGGGAAGGCTTGGAGCTATTCTGGGACCCTAGAGACGCCCCTCTCCACGCTTGCCCCCTATGTCTGCTTAGGTGAAGTATGGTAGACAGCCAACCTATAATTAACTGTCCTGCGGTATTTGAAGTAAGGCATAGAGTCAGTTACTTCCTCGGTGTTCCGGTTACCGGCTACGCGCCTCAGTAGGAAGTTGCCGTTCTGGAGGCACGACTCCTACTGGCTCTCCTTTGTGCTTGATCTCGTTTCTCACTTTCCTCAATATCCTTCTCTTCTTGTCTTTTCTTAGGATATCGCCGCAAGGTAGTGCAGGCGCGGTTCTGTTGCTTTCTATCCGTTCTGCTAGGCCCCTGTCAGGAACCCACCCCTGACAGGTCCTCCCTGGATCTCTCCCAGGCTGCGTTTTGTTCTAACTCCCTATCCGACCCCTAGTTTTACCAGTGTGAGGAGTGGCCTAATACATAGTGCCTTTTGCTCCCTCTAGTGGCTGGAGTGTGAAGTGTAATGTGTGCTGTGATACCTGGTCAGATGAACTCCTTTAGTGCAATCAGACATAACATCACTCCCCTTAGCGGCAGAGCGACCTTACTGCAATGACCAGGATTCTGGGGCGCTGCATAGGTATGTAAAAAGGCGGCGGGACCCTCATCTGTCCCCTCTCCCTTGTCTCATGTGGTGCCCGTATGGTCTACCTGTATGTTCTTATATTGTCCTGTAATGTATTAAGTCTGTTATTGTATTATTATTATTTATTTATGTAGCACCATTGATTCCATGGTGCTGCACATGAGAAGGGGTTTCATACAAGTTACAGATATCACTTATAGTAAACAAACTAACAATGACAGACTGATACAGAGGGGCGAGGACCCTGCCCTTGCGGGCTTACATTCTACAGGATTATGGGGAAGGAGACAGTAGGTTGAGGGTTGCAGGAGCTCCGGTGTTGGTGAGGCGGTAGCTTCGATAGTGATGAGGAGGCAGCGGGGTAAGTGCAGGCTGTAGGCTTTCCTGAAGAGATGGGTTTTCAGGTTCCGTCTGAAGAATCCGAATGTGGATGATAGTTGGACGTGTTGGGGCAAAGAATTCCAGAGGATGGGGGATATTCGGGAGAAGTCTTGGAGGCAATTGGATGAGGAGCGAATAAGTGTGGAGGAGAGAAGGAGGTCTTGGGAGGACCGGAGATTACGTGAGGGAAGATATCGGGAGATTAGTTCAGAGATATATGGAGGAGACAGGTTATGGATGGCTTTATATGTTAGTATTAGTAATTTGAACTGGATACGCTGAGGGAATGGGAGCCAGTGAAGAGATTTGCAGAGGGGGGAAGCGGAGGAGTAGCGAGGAGAGAGATTAATTAGTCGGGCAGCAGAGTTAAGGATGGACTAGAGAGGTGCAAGGGTGTTAGCAGGGAGGCCGCAGAAAAGGATGTTGCAGTAGTCAAGATGGGAGATGATGAGGGCATGCACAAGCATTTTAGTAGATTGACGGTTGAGGAAAGGATGGATTCTGGATATATTTTTGAGCTGGAGGCGACAGGAGGTGGAGAGAGCTTGGATGTGCGGTTTGAAGGACAGGGCAGAGTCGAAGGTTACTCCGAGGCAGCAGACTTCCGGTATGGGGGGAAAGCATGATGTCATTGATTGCGATAGATAGGTCAGGTAAGGAAGATCTATGGGATGGAGGAAAGATGATGAGTTCAGATTTGACCACATTGAGTATTGCATTGCTGTGTTATCAATGCTATGTGTAATGTTCCTTTGTTTCTACATTGTGTAAACTGTATGTTAGAGCCAGGGATATTGTTATTATTATTATTTATTTATATAGCACCATTGATTCCATGGTGCTGTACATGAGAAGGGGTTACATACAAGTTACAGACATCACTTACAGTAAGCAAACTAACAATTACAGACTGATACAGAGGGGCGAGGACCCTGCTCTTTCGGGCTTACATTCTACAGGATGGTGGGGAAGGAGATAGTAGGTCGAGAGTTGCAGGAGCTCCAGTGTTGGTGAGGCGGTGGCTCTGGTAGTGGTGAGAAGGCAGCAGAGTCAGTGCAGGCTGTAAGCTTTCCTGAAGAGGGGGGTTTTCAGGTTCCGTCTGAAGGATCCGAATGTGGTTGATATTCAGGAGAAGTCTTGGAGGTAGTTGGGTGAGGAGCGAATAAGTGTGGAGGAGAGAAGGAGGTCTTGGGAGGATCGGAGATTACGTGAGGGAAGATATCGGGAGATTAGTTCAGACATATATGGAGGAGACAGGTTATGGATGGCTTTGTAGGTCAGTATTAGTAATTTGAACTGGATACGCTGAGATAATGGGAGCCAGTGAAAAGATTTGCAGAGGGAGGAGTAGCGAGGAGAGAGATGAAATAGTCGGGCAACAGAGTTAAGGATGGACTGGAGAGGTGCAGGGGTGTTAGAAGGGAGGCCACAGAAAAGGATGTTGCAGTAGTCGAGGCGGGAGATGATGCGGGCATGCACAAGCATTTTAGTAGATTGACGGTTGAGGAAAGGACGGATTCTGGAGATATTTTTGAGCTGGAGGTGACAGGAGGTAGAAAGAACTTGGATGTGCAGTTTGAAGGTCAGGGCAGGGTCAAGGGTTACTCCGAGGCAGCGGACTTCCGGTACAGGGGAAAGCGTGATGTCGTTAATTGTGATAGATTGGTCAGGTAAGGAAGATCTATGAGATGGAGGAAAGATGATGTGTTCAGATTTGTCTACATTGAGTTTGAGGAAGCGAGAGGAGAAGAGGGATAGCAGGGGTTAACCCTGTGGGCTGGGTTAGCAGCCCAAAAGAAGCAGGAAGTCCTTGCTTCTGGAGCAGTGTCCAAGCAGGCTTGCCCGCGGCACGACGTGCTCCCTTGTTGGGAGCGTGCTATACCCCTGGAGGGGATCAGAGTTGCCAATGCACTGCCAGGCAGCAAGAACATGCAATAAAAAAAGAGAAAAAGGGCACGCATGAGCAGGACCAGTGAGCTTAAGGAGGATAAGTGAAGCTGTAGAGCCACTAACCTTGAGAGGTTAACCTCGGTGTGCTCGTGATGTAAATAGATGTGACTAGGGGATGAAAGAGTCAAAAACGAATGAACAGCGCTCCAGCCGGGTGTAGGAAAGTATTTATTCAGCCATGGTAAAGTGACATTTCAACCACAATTTGGTAGTTTTCAAGCAAATTGTGGTCGAAACGTCGCTTTACCATGGCTAAATAAATACTTTCCTTTGATACTACTACACCCGGCTGAAGCGCTGTTCATTCGTTTTGGACTATTTGGCATATCCAGGAAGGTTCCCTGGACATGGAACGGGCGCCCCATTGAGTGAGTGCTGTCAGCCACCTTTCTATTTTCTATAGGGGAGGAAAGAGGCTGACAGCTCCAGATAGTGCGGTGATCCAATGTGGTCAGGCAGGTCTTGGGTGATTCCCTGCTGGTGGATGAAACACCTTGCAGGGTTCAGGAGGACTGCAGTGCACGCCGGGAGTCACATGACCGCAGGTCTTAGTGGTCACATGATGGAAGGTCCTGAAGCAACGATGAGGTGGGTGTGTGAGCTGCTCCTGCCGCATGCCCACGCAGACGGAAAGTGACAATAATGAAAGGATGAAGAGGAGCGCTAGGCTGATGATGATAAGAGCCAGGAAGGATTAAAGGTGCAAACCTTTATTGAATCATAAGTCCACTGTATAATACGTCCACAACGCGTTTCATGTGGCACCTGATGAAGATAACAGAACGCCGTTGAAGCGCATTGTGGACTTATTATACAGAATGGAGAGCAACCGTGTGCAAGAGGTAACATACTGTGACATGGGGCTGGGCCTTGAACTGTCTTTTCATGTGCAAGGGGCCAGGGTGCTCAATGACTGTGATCTAGTGGACTTGCCGATGATTACCACCCCGTGCCACCTTGTTACAAGTACACAGCATTAAACCCGCAGCAATGCAGGATCATGGGCATGTACAATCAACCAATCACAGCTATCACCAAGGAGAATCCACCTGCCAACTTCACCTCGGCATTTGGGAGTGATTGGTGCTTTCCTAAACATCACCAATCTCTATTTTTTGTCATTAACCCTTCAGAACTGACTGGCCAGGATTTGCCATTGGGAGGGTAAACATCACAATTATTCCCTGGAGTATGAATAAACATGGCATGATGTTGGGGACAAGAGACACTTGGTCACTGTGCCACTCTACACTAGATGTGGTGTATGTTAGCAAAAGGTTTAACTATTCACTTCTTTGCCACATGATCATTCTCTGTGGATGGTATGGAGTATTACTAAAGATCATTTACATTTTGCAGGTGCAGGAGACCAAAATTTCATTTAGGTGAGGATTAGTATCCATCAATAATAAGTGTTTGATTCCACAATGTTACCACGTGTAGTAGCAAGTACATCATGCACATTTCATACTGGCCAATCTCCTACCACAATCCTTCCTCGACTGTCTGATGAAGATAAAGTTTTATTTATAGAAAAGTTTTGTAAATCAGACACAGGCTACACCAGTTTGCTTCTAGGAAGATGTGTATTCTGAAACCACCTTAGAGGAAAAATGTTATAATTACACATTAGTCATAGTAGCTGTAAATTAATGTTACATAACATGAGAATATGTGAATAATATCTGTGCGCACATGATTACTAAACCAACATATGTATTGGCCAAGGTCATCTGTTATGGTAAGTTTCCTGCTACCTTTCAGAAAACAAATACAGTACGTGGAAATAAAGGAAACTAGGCCCTTTAATTTCTGTGCAGAAATATGGTGGCTTTGTGGTAACTACTGTTGTCTTAAAGCACTGAGTTTGAAATTAAAATGGAGCAATATCTGGATGTGGTCATTTGTATCAAGACATATATTTCAAGATCCACTTTTTCTTTATTTTAACAAATGCATTAGGAACATGATTTTGTGGAACTGACTATTATATCAATATCACAGATTCTCCTCTCTTGTAAAGTGCTGACTGATTGGTGGTGTAGGAAGGAAGAAAGAGAGCAAAAAACCTACAATCAAGCCTAAAATATCATAAAAGTGTTACTCCATAAAAATTAGAAATCAAACAAATGTATATTCACAACTAAAAATTAAAAGTTAATAATTAAAATCAAGAAACAATGAAAGCAATGTGGAGGCTGATGAGAGACACAAAAGAATGAAAATAAGACAATATAAGGGGTAGCAATCGGATGGCAGAATACTACCAAGAAGTGATAAAAACAGGCATGTGCAGGTGCTTCTCACAAAATTAGAACATAATCAAAAAGTTAATTTATTTCTGTCCTTCAACACAAAAAGTGAAACTCATATATTAAGAGAGTCATTACAAACAGAATAATCTATTTCAAGTGTTTATTTCTATTAATGTTGATGATTATGGCTTACAGCCAATGAAAACCCAAAAATCATTATCTCCAGTAAATTAGAATACTTTATAACACCAGCTTGAAAAATGATTTTAAAATGCGAAATGTTGGTCTACTTAAATGTATGTTCAGTAAACGCCCTCAATACTTGGTCGGGGCTCCTTTTGCATCAATTACTGCATCAATGCGGCGCGGCATGGAGGCAATCAGCCTGTAGCACTGCTGAGATGTTATGGAAGCCCAGGTTGCTTTGATAGCAGCCTTCAGCTCATCTGCACTGTTGGGTCTGGTGTCTCTCATTTTCTTCATGACTATACCCCTTAAATTCTCTAAGGGGTTAAGGTCAGACGAGTTTGCTGCCAATCATGCACAGTGATACTGTTGTTTTTAAAGGGACTCTGTCACCTGAATTTGGCGGGACTGGTTTTGGGTCATATGGGCGGAGTTTTCGGGTGTTTGATTCACCCTTTCCTTACCCGCTGGCTGCATGCTGGCTGCAATATTGGATTGAAGTTCATTCTCTGTCCTCCATAGTACACGCCTGCGCAAAGCAATCTTGCCTTGTGCAGGCGTGTACTATGGAGGACAGAGAATGAACTTCAATCCAATATTGCAGCCAGCATGCAGCCAGCGGGTAAGGAAAGGGTGAATCAAACACCAGAAAACTCCGCCCATATGACTCAAAACCAGTCCCGCCAAATTCAGGTGACAGGTTCCCTTTAAACCAGGTATTGGTACTTTTGGCAGTGTGGACAAGTGCCAAGTCCTGCTGGAGAATGAAATTTCCATCTCCAAAAAGCTTGTCAGCAGAGGGAAGCATGAAGTGCTCTAAAATTTACAGGTAGATGGCTGCACTGACTATAGTCTTGATAAAACACACTGGACCTACACCAGCAGATGACATGGCTCCCCAAACACTGATTGTGGAAACTTCACACTAGATTGTGGAAACTTCACACTAGACCTCCTGCAGCTTGGATTGTATGCCTCTCCACTCATCTTCCAGACTCTGGGACCTTGATTTCCAAATAAAATGCAAAATTTACTTTCATCTGAAAACAACACCTTGGACGCCTGAGCAAGAGTCCATTTTTTTTTATCCTTGGCCCAGGTAAGACACTTCTGGCTTTTGGCTATTGATCATGACATGAGTGGCTTGACACAAGGAATGCAACACTTGTAGTCCATGTCCTTGATACCTCTGTATGTGGTGGCTCTTGAAGCAATGACTCCAGCAGAAGACCACTCCTTGTGAATCTCCCCAAAATTTTTGAATGGCCTTTTCTTAACAATCGGTTATCACGGTTGCTTGTGCATCTTTTTTTTTACCACACTATTAGCATCCACTCAACTTTCCATTAACCCCTTTACCCCCAACTTCAACGGATCCCAGTGATCCTGACATTGTTTTCTTGTGAAATATTGTACTTCATGAAAGTGGTAAAATTTCTTTGATATTCCAAGTAAAGCTGATCAGGACCCGTAGAAGCGCAGCAGCGCGAAACGGCCGTCGTCCTCCTGTTCCATGTTCCCCTTTAATCACCTGCATATGTTCTGAATAAAGGATTTTCATTTTTCTGGACCGGTGAGTGCACTTCTATTTTTTCTGCTTTACTTGGATCATCATGGACTTTGATTGTGCACCCGAGTGTCCCTGTTAGGCTTATATGGCGTAGCAGCGCTAATAATTAAATGTGGTGGCATTGGGCAGATATTAGTAGCGGTGCCGTGTATCTTTCTCTATATGTATGCTTTCTTTGATATTACCTGCGTTTATTTGTGAAAAAAATGGAAATTTGGCAAAAATTTTGAAAATTTAGCAATTTTAAAACTTAATTTTTTTGCAATTAAATCACAGTGATATGTCACACAAAATACTTAATAAGTAACATTTCCCACATGTCTACTTTACATCAGCACAATTTTGGAACCAAAATTTTTTTTGTTGGGGAGTTATAAGGGTTAAAAGTTGACCAGCAATTTCTCATTTTTACAACACCTTTTTTTTAGGGACCACATCTCATTTGAAGTCATTTTGAGGGGTCTATATGATAGAAAATACCCAAATGTGACACAATTCTAAAAACTGCACCCTTGAAGGTGCTCAAAACCACATTCAAAAAGTTTATTAACCCTTCTGGTGCTTCACAGGAATTTTTGGAATGTTTAAATAAAAATGAACATTTAACTTTATTTCACAAAAAATTTACTTCAGCTCCAATTTTTTTTATTTTAGGGTAACAGGAGAAAATGGACCCCAAAACTTGTTGTACATTTTGTCCTGAGTATGCCGATACCCCATATGTTTAGGGTAAACCACTGTTTGGGCGCATGACAGAGCTCGGAAGCGAAGAAGCGCCATTTGACTTTTCAATGCAAAATTGACTGGAATTGAGATGGGACGCCATGTTGCGTTTGGAGAGCCACTGATGTGCCTAAACATGGAAACCCCCCACACGTGACACCATTTTGGAAAGTAGACCCCCTAAGGAACTTATCTAGGTGTGTGGTGAGCACTTTGACCCACCAAGGGCTTCACAGAAGTTTATAACGCAGAGCCGTTAAAATAAAACAAAAATATTTTCCCACAAAAAGTATTTTTTAGTCCCCAGTTTTGTTTTTTTCCCAAGGGTAACAGGAGAAGTTGGACCACAAAAGTTGTGGTCTAATTTGTCCTGAGTACGGTGATACCCCATATGTGGGGGGGGGGGGGAGGGGGAACCACCGTTTGGGTGCCTGGGAGGGCTCAGAAGGGAAGGAGCGCCATTTGGAATGCTGACTTAGATGGAATGGTCTGCAGGCGTCACATTGCGTTTGCAGAGCCCCTAATGAACCTAAACAGTAGAAACCCCCCACAAGTGACACCATTTTGGAAAGTAGACCCCCTAAGGAACTCATCTAGATGTGTTGTGAGAGCTTTGAGCCCCCAAGTGTTTCACTACAGTTTATAACGCAGAGCCGTGAAAATTTAAAAAAAAACTTTCCCCCAAAAATTATTTTTTAGCCCACAGTTTTGTATTTTCCCAAGGGTAACAGGAGAAATTGGACCCCAAAAGTTGTTGTCCAATTTGTCCTGAGCACGCTGATACCCCATATGTGGTGTGGGGAACCACCGTTTGGGCGCCTGGGAGGGCTCGGAAGGGAAGGAGCGCCATTTGGAATGCAGACTTAGATGGAATGGTCTGCAGGCGTCACATTGCGTTTGCTGAGCCCCTAATGTACCTAAACAGTAGAAACCGCCCACAAGTGACCACACATTGGAAACTAGACCCCCCAAGGAACTTATCTACATGTGTTGTGAGAACTTTGAACCCCCAAGTGTTTCACTACAGTTTATAACGCAGAGCTGTGAAAATAAAAAAATCTTTTTTTTCCCACAAAAATTATTTTTTAGCCCCCAGTTTTGTATTTTCCCAAAGGTAACAGGAGAAATTGGACCCAAAAGGTTGTTGTACAATTTGTTCTGAGTACGCTGATACTCCATATGTTGGGGTAAACCCCTGTTTGGGCACACGGGAGAGCTCGGAAAGGAAAGAGCACTGTTTTACTTTTTCAACACAGAATTGGCTGGAATTGAGATTGGATGCCATGTCGCGTTTGGAGAGCCCCTGATGTGCCTAAACAGTGGATACCCCCCAATTATAACTGAAACCCTAATCCAAACACACCCCTAACCCTAATCCCTACGGTAACCCTAGCCACACCTCTAACCCAGATACACCCCTAACCCTAATCCCAAACCTATTCCCAACCGTAAATGTAATCCAAACCCTAACCTTAACTTTGGCCCCAACCCTAACCCTAGCCCTAACCCTAACCCTAGCCCTAACCCTAGCCCTATACCTAAACCTAGCCCTAACCCTAACCCTAACCCTAGCCCTAACCCTTGCCCTAACCCTAATGGGAAAATGGAAATAAATACATTTTTTTATTTTTCCCTACCTAAGGGCGTGATGAAGGGGGGTTTGATTTACTTTTATAGCGGGTTTTTTAGCGGATTTTTATGATTGGCAGCCGTCACACACTGAAAGACGCTTTTTATTGCAAAAAAACAGCTATTCATGAATTTCTTTTGGGGCAGGCGTTTATACCGTTCCGCATTTGGTAAAATTGATAAAGCAGTTTTATTCTTCGGGTCAGTACGATTACAGCGACACCTCATTTATATCATTTTTTTATGTTTTGGCGCTTTTATACGATAAAAACTATTTTATAGAAAAAATAATTATTTTTGCATCGCTTTATTCTGAGGACTATAACTTTTTTTATTTTTTTGCTGATGATGGTGTATCATGGCTAGTTTTTTGCGGGACAAGATGATGTTTTCAGCAGTACCATGTTTATTTATATTCGTCTTTTTGATCGCGTATTATTCCACTTTTTGTTTGGCGGTATGAGAATAAAGCATTGTTTTTTGCCTCGTTTTTTTTTTTTTTTACGGTGTTCACTGAAGGGGTTAACTAGTGATATAGTTTTATAGGTGGGGTCGTTACGGATGCGGCGATACTAAAAATGTGTACTTTTATCTTTTTTTTATTTAGATAAAGAAATGTATTTATAGGAAGAATATTTTTTTTTTTGGGAATTTTTTTATTTTTTTTTACACATTGGAATACTTTTTTTTTAAACTATAACATTGCCCCAGGGAGGGGCATCATATTATAGTGTAAGATCGCTGATCTGACACTTTGCTGTGCGCTGTGTCAGATCAGCGATCTGACGTGCACTTTTCTTTTGCTTCCCGGCATCAGCTCTGAGCAGGCGCAGTGAAGCCACCTCCCTGCAGGACCCCGATGCCGTGGCCATCTTGGATCCAGGCCTGCAAGGAGGAGGAGGAGGTAAGAGAACCTCACAGCAACGCGATCACATCGCATTGCTGCGGGGGTTTCAGGGAAGCCAGCAGGGAACCCCCTCCCTGCACGTTGCTTCCCTATACCGCCGGCACACTGCAATCATGTTTGATCGCAGTGTGCCGGAGGATAATGTGCCGGGGGCGGTCCGTGACTGCTCCTGGCACATAGTGCCGGATGTCAGCTGCGATAGTACTATTCCGTCCTTGGGAATTAGGGCCCACCCCACATTGACGGAATAGTATGTCCAATGTCAGAAAGGGGTTAATATGCTTGGATACAGAACTCTGTGAACACACAGCTTCCTTAGCAATGACCTTTAGTGGCTTACCCTCCTTGTGGACTGAGTCAATGACTGCCTTCTGGACATCTATCAAGTTAGCAGTCTTCTCCGTGATTGTTTGTGGAACCTACTGAAACAGACTAAGGGAACTTTTTAAATGCTTTGGAAGCCTTTGCAGATGTTTTTTGTTAATGATTCTAATTTACTGAGATAATGACTTTTGGGTTTTCATTAGCTGTAAGCCATAATCATCAACATTAACAGAAATAAACACTAGAATTAGGTCACTCTGTTTGTAATGACTCTACACAATATATGAGTCTCACTTTTTGCTTTGAAGAGCTGAAATAAATTATCTTTTTGATGATATTTTAATTTTGTGAAAAGCACCTGTACATATATATATATATATAGTAACATAGTAACATAGTTAGTAAGGCCGAAAAAAGACATTTGTCCATCCAGTTCAGCCTATATTCCATCATAATAAATCCCCAGATCTACGTCCTTCTACAGAACCTAATAATTGTATGATACAATATTGTTCTGCTCCAGGAAGACATCCAGGCCTCTCTTGAACCCCTCGACTGAGTTCGCCATCACCACCCCCTCAGGCAAGCAATTCCAGATTTTCACTGCCCTAACAGTAAAGAATCCTCTTCTATGTTGGTGGAAAAACCTTCTATCCTCCAGACGCAAAGAATGCCCCCCTGTGCCCGTCACTTTCCTTGGTATAAACAGATCCTCAGCGAGATATTTGTATTGTCCCCTTATATACTTATACATGGTTATTAGATCGCCCCTCAGTCGTCTGGGTATTGTAGTTCTCCCATCCCCTTTATTAATTTTATTAATTTTGTTGCCTTCCTTTGTACTCTCTCTAGTTCCATTATATATCCTTCCTGAGCACCGGTGCCCAAAACTGGACACAGTACTCCATGTGCTGTCTAACTATATATATATATATACTAGATGGTGGCCCGATTCTAACGCATCGGGTATTCTAGAATATGCATGTCCACATAGTATATTGCCCAGCCACGTAGTATATTGCCCAGCCACGTAGTATATTGGCCGGCCACGTAGTATATTGCCCAGTGACGTAGTATATTGCCCAGCCACGTAGTATATTGCCCAGCCACGTAGTATATTGCCCAGCCACGTAGTATATTGGCCGGCCACGTAGTATATTGGCCGGCTATGTAGTATATTGCCCAGTGACGTAGTATATTGCCCAGCCACGTAGTATATTGCCCAGCCACGTAGTATATTGCCCAGCCATGTAGTATATTGCCCAGCCACGTAGTATATTGCCCAGCGACGTAGTATATTGCCCAGCCACGTAGTATATTGCCCAGCCACGTAGTATATTGCCCGGCCACGTAGTATATTGCCCAGCCACGTAGTATATTGGCCGGCCACGTAGTATATTGCCCAGTGACGTAGTATATTGCCCAGCCACGTAGTATATTGCCCAGCCACGTAGTATATTGCCCAGCCACATAGTATATTGCCCAGCCACGTAGTATATTGCCCAGTCACGTAGTATATTGCCCGGCCACGTAGCCTATTGCCCTGCCACATAGTATATTGCCCAGTCACGTAGTATATTGCCCAGTCACGTAGTATATTGCCCAGCCATGTAGTATATTGCCCGGCCACGTAGTATATTGCCCAGCAACGGAGTATATTGCCCAGTCACGTAGTATATTGCCCAGCCACATAGTATATAGCAGAGCCACTTAGTATATTGCCCAGCACAGAGCCACGTAGTATAGAGACTTTAAAAAAAATAAACATATATTCACCTATAGCCCGTTTAAGTCCTGCTATACTTACCATCCGCTGCCTTTCCCGCTCCTCGCCACGCTCCTGGGATAGCTCCATTGCAAGCGGCATATTGCGGTCCCAGGGCTGGTGTGAGCAGGACCTATTATGACATCGCGGTCACATGACCGTGACGTCACGGCAGGTCCTTGCCGCACACCAGCCCTGGGACAGGACCGGAAGCTGCTGCTTGCAATGGAGCAATCCTGGGAGCGTGGCGAGGAGCGAGAAAGGCAGCGGAGGGTGAGTATAGCAGGTTTTTTTTTTTAAATTATTTTTAACATGACATATTTTTACTATTGATGCTGCCTAGGCATGGTAGACATGAGCGAACCATTCAAGGTTCAGTTCTCCAAACGATTAGACATTCACCTAGCATGTTCGCCGAACGGTTTAACAAACGTTCCCGAACCCCAATAGAGTTAATGAGAGGCCAAACAAAAGGTATACACAACACCTTAATGGGGGACAAAAAGCTTTCCAAACAGCTAAAATTGGGGACAGACACTATGAAAAGTGCCATCAATTGACCCACAGTAGAAATTTTCAATTAGCACAGCAGCAGTCAGCCATGGGCCATGCATAAGGAATCATGGTCTGACCTAACATTTACAGCTTAGAATTGTTTTTTAATGAGGACATGGTGGTTAAGGGAGTGTTGTAAGACGCCTTCTTAGCTGGAAGTAGTGATGAGCAAGCACTAAAATGACAGAAAAAAGACTGGCACATCCAAACTAGTGTGAATAGGTGAATACCAGGAGCAGCTACCTCCATACACAATATACAAAAAAGGTTGCACTCTATCATGCCAAAGCATGTCTAATATGAAATACATGAAATATGAATAGCAAAATGGCTTTTGAACATTAGGAATATATTTGAGAGACGCTTTGCACAGAATTTGATCAAATAGTGTGAGCCCATCAACCATCGTCAAGGTGGTCTCATTAAACTGATGGGTCCCTGACCTCTCTGTCCAAATGTGAACACTTACCGAAGGCCAATGTCTGTATGCCTGGGTGAATGTGGACCCCTCTTTCAGCAAAAGCCTACATATGGGTTGGCCGGAATCAAGGGTGATTAGATGTAAATAAAAACCACATGGTGATGGGAGGAGTGCTCAGTCAGTAAGCTAACATAGAAATGACAGAAAAAAGACTGGCATATCCAAACTAGTGTGAATAGGTGCATATCAGGAGCAGCTACCTCCATACACAATATACAAAAAAGGTTGCACTCTATCTTGCCAAAGCATGTCTAATATGAAATACATGAAATATGAATAGCAAAATGGCTTTTAAACAAAAGGAAAATATTTGAGAGACGCTTTGCACAGAATTTGATCAAATAGTGTGAGCCCATCAATAGTGTTGAGCATTCCGATACCGCAAGTATCGGGTATCGGCCGATACTTGCGGTATCGGAATTCCGATACCGAGATCCGATATTTTTGTGATATCGGGTATCGGTATCGGAAGTGTAAAATAAAGAATTAAAATAAAAAATATTGTTATATTCACCTCTCCGGCGGCCCCTGGACATCAGCGGGAGGATCCGGCGTCCGGCACGGCTTCTTTCTTCAAAATGCGCGCCTTTAGGACCTGTGGTATGACGTCCCGGCTTCTGATTGGTCGCGTGCCGCCCATGTGACCGCCACGCGACCAATCAGAAGCCGCGACGTCATTCCTCAGCTAAAGTCCTAGAATGAGCGCCTTTTAGGACCTGAGGAATGACGTCGCGGCTTCTGATTGGTCGCGTGGCGGTCACATGGGCGGCACGCGACCAATCAGAAGCCGGGACGTCATACCACAGGTCCTAAAGGCGCGCATTTTGAAGAAAGAAGCCGTGCCGGACGCCGGATCCTCCCGCTGATGTCCAGGGGCCGCCGGAGAGGTGAATATAACAATATTTTTTATTTTAATTCTTTATTTTACACTTCCGATAGAATGTATTTAAGGTTTTGTTTTACTGGTTTCACTTGGTGGTGTACAGAAGTCTTTCGCAATCCAGCCCTTGTTCATTTTTATAAGAGTCAGCCTTTCAGCATTTTCAGTTGACAGGCGGATGCGCTTATCTGTTATAATTAGTGATGAGCAAACGTGCTCGCCACTGCTTGTTACTCGCCCGAGTATCATTATGCTCGGTGTACTCGGAGAGCAGCGATCATTTCCAGGATTATTCAGCGGTAACTGGTGTCTCCATCCAGCGTTTTTGGCAGACTTTAGAGACCCAATCACGGTGCAGGGATTGTCTGCCAGGCCGTAAAACGCTGCAGCCATCTTTGTTGTGGTCGTGCAGTGATTGGCTTGGCAGCACAGCATCATCCCGAATATGAGACCTGGCGCCGCCCTGCTCGCCGCATTCTGCTCCTGGTTCAGCAAGAGTAGGGAGAGCTGGTGCCGAAATAGGGTCAGAATAGTGGTTTTTAGAGGTAGTGTAGGTCTGCAACTCTTACATCCACAACTTCTGAGAAACCAACAGTCCTTTTTAGGGCAAATTCATGGGTCCCGATATTGCAGCGCTAGGCAGGCAGAGCACAGCATATCCACATCAGTGCAAGGGCTGCAGGCACTGTATGTGCGTCCATTGCTCCCACTGCATAACTCCCAAAGCTCCATAACTGCCTGCTGCTGCAGCTTATTTACTATATACCAATTTTTTTTTCCCAAAAATTCACTACCCCCCAAAATATACAGTCTGTTCTGTCAGACTGAGGCCTGTTGAAAAATCTTAGTTTGTCAGGCATTCATACCATAGTTGTGTGTGCTACCCTTGTGCCACTTTTTTTGTGGTGTTTTAAATTAACCGAAAAAGGCCTCATATATCTGAGTGCTCCAACTTTGGGCATTGTAAGCCAGTGTACTTATTTTTTGGCTGTCTTATACTCAAATTCTATACAGCACTATTTAGCATAAACAAAAATTCAAAGACCACAGATTTGCCAGTGTGGTATTTTTCTGAGAGCCCTCATATATCTATGTGCTCCAAGTTTGGGCATTGTAGGCCGGTGTACTTATTTTTTGGCTGTCTTATACTCAAATTCTATACAGCACTATTTAGCATACAAATTTCAAAGGCCACAGTTTTGCCAGTGTGGTATTTCTGTGAGAGCCCTCATATATCGCTGTGCTCCAAATTTGGGAAATGTATGTGTTAGGTCTAGCGGAATGCTCTGAGTATAGATACATAGCTACAAGATGCGTTCGCAGCCCGGGGTCCACCGTGTAGAGGTATCAGCTGCTAAGTAACGATGGACAAAGTCTGAGCTCACACGTGGGTTAAGCTTCACTCCGTGTGAACTGGAAGTGATCTCTGTTGCCTCACAGAGTCGCGCTGTACACAAAACTATTACCCTAACTAGGGTTGTGCTTGCTCTGGAACTCTTCTGTGCTAACCGCACACATGAAGGAACCAGATGCTAAGCCAAGGCTAATTGCCCCCACTGATGCTAGCTGCCTGCCTGAGTGTACAGTCCCAAAGCTACAGCCTCACACCACTTGTACAGAGTGGCATAGTATCCACTGGCATAAGCCCAACATATTTGACGATAGCGCATAGCCGTGCAGCCATGCAAACCTTTTATAGTTGCAGCTCCTCAGGACCTTCCTGGTGGACCAATAGGAGCTGCTACAGGGCCTGAGCATGTGACCCCCGACCTCCAATGAGAGGTCTCCCCATGGGTGTACTCAGTGCGTGAAAAACAGGACTTAGACCCAGAAAAGCCTGCTCGCCGCTGACCAGTGCTCGCTACAAAGGCAGAGCCTGGAAAAGCAGCAGTAACCATTCGTACAGTATCAGGCTGAGCCAGACGCTGGGACCGACGTCTCCGCTGAGCAGGTTCCACTGCAGCTGGAGGTGGAGGAGAATGGGAGACCGCAGCAGACATAGTTCGAGATTCCCCCTGTGCAGCGGCGGGAACTCGACACCTAACAGTAGACAGCTGTACTTTTTTTTGGCTGTCTGATGCTTAAATTCTTTACAGTACTATTTAGCATAAAAAATAATTCAAAGGCCGCAGATTTGCCAGTGTGGTATTTATGAGAGAGCTCTTTTATATCTCTGCTCCAAGTTTGGGCATTGTAGGCCGGTGTACTTATTTTTTGGCTGACTGATATTCAAATTCTATACAGCACTATTTAGCATAAAAAAATTCAAAGGCCACAGATTTACCAGTGTGGTATTTCTGTGTGAGCCCTCATGTATCTCTGCTCCAAGTTTGGTCATTGTAGGCCAGTGTACTTATTTTTTGGCTGTCTGATACTCAAATTCTATACAGCACTATTTAGCATAAACAAAAATTCAAAGGCCACATATTTACCAGTGTGGTATTTCTGTCAGACCCCTCATATATCTCTGTGCTCCAAGTTTGGGCATTATAGGCCGGTGTACTTATTTTTTGGCTGTCTTATACTCAAATTCAACACAGCACTATTTAGCATAAAAAATTTAAAGGCCACAGATTTGCCAGAGTGGTATTTCTGTGAGAGCCCTTATATATATCTGCTCCAAGTTTGGTCATTGTAGGATGGTGTACTTATTTTTTGGCTGCTTGATACTCAAATTCCATACAGCACTGTTTAGCATAAATTAACTTCACAAAAAAAAACCCCAAAAATTGAATACAGTCTGTTAGGTCAGGCTGAGGCGTAGATTTGCAGGCATACTGATGAGATATTATTTCGCTACTAATAAAAACATTTGTGTTGAGCATTTGAAATAGTGCAGTAGTCCATTTAAAATGGTTAAGGCAAGGGACGTGGAAGTGGACATGATGCTGATGGTGCATCCAGAGGACGAGGCTGTGGCCAAGGTGAAAGTGGCCAACAACAAAGACCCACATCTTCTTGCTCGACCTTCCTGTCCCAGTTTCTAGGGGACTGCAGCACACCACTATTGAATCCAGAGCAGTGTGAAACGGTTGTTGGTTGGATAGCGGATAATGCGTTGAAAAACACTTAAAAAAACGCTGCATCTGAACTAAGCCTAAATGCGGGAGGAAATTTTCTGGCTGGTGTTAAATATTTGGCCTTACAGGCAAGTCATTAACCTGCAAATGATGTACCTTGACATATTTCCAGGCAAAACCCATTTTGGTTTTGTTTTAATGTGTTTTTTGTGACATCGGGAAAAATGGCATGAATCTCAGAAAAATTGATTAACCCCTTTATCCCCTATGACATACTATCCCATTGAGGTGACTTGGGACTTAATTCCCAGTGACGGGATAGTACATAACAGGTGATAGGCCGCGCTCACGGGGGGGGAGCGCGGCAGATCGTTGTTTGGTGTCAGCTGATTATTACAGCTGACATCCGGCACTATGTGCCAGGAGCGGTCACAGACTGCTCCTGGCATATTAACCCCCGGCACACTGCGATCAAAGTTGATCGCAGCGTTCCGGCTGCACAGGGAAGCATGGCGCAGGGAGGGGGCTCCCTGCGTGCTTCCCTGAGATCCTTGGAACAACGTGATGTGATCGCATTGCTCCGAGGGTCTCCAACCTCCTCCCCCCTGCAGGCCCGGATCCAAAATGGCCACGGGGGGCCTTCCGGGTTCTGCAGGGAGGTGGCCTTCAAGCAGGCGCCGGGAAACATCCCTGCAGTGCCTGTCACATCGCTGATCTGACACAGTGCACTGCAAAATTTACATGTGCAAAAAAAAAATAATTCCTAAATAAAGAAAAAAAAAATACTTCCAATAAATACATTTTGATATCTAAATAAAAAAAGAACAATAAAAGTACACATATTTAGTATCGCTACATCCGTAACGACCCGACCTATAAAACTGTCCCACTAGTTCACCCCTTCAGTGAACACCGTCATCTTGTCCCGCAAAAAGCGAGCCATCATACAGCATCATCAGTGAAAAAATAAAAAAGTTATAGTCCTCAGAATAAAGCGATGCAAAAATAATTATTTTTTGTATAAAATAGTTTTTATTATATAAAAGTGCCAAAACATAAAAAAATATAAATGAGGTATTGCTGTAATTGGTCTGACCCGAAGATCAATTTTACCAAACGTGGAACGGTATAAGAGCCCTCCCAAAATAAATTCAAGAACAACTGGTTTTTATTCATTCTACCTCACAAAAATTGTAATAAAAAGCAATAAAAAAAATCACATGCCCGAAAATGGTACCAATAAAAACGTCAACTTGTCCCACAAAAAAAAAGACCTCACATGACTCAGTGGACCAAAATATGGAAAAAATATAGCTCTCAAGATGTGGAGATGCAAAAACTATTTTTTTTGCAATACAAAGTGTCTTTTAGTGTGTGATGGCTGCCAATCATAAAAATCTGCTAAAAAAAAAAACTGCCATAAAAGTAAATGAAACCCCCCTTCATCACCCCCTTAGTTAGGGAAAAATAATAACATTTTTAAAAAATGTATTTATCTCCATTTTCCCATTAGGGTTAGGGTTGGGGCTAAAGTTAGGGTTGAGGCAAAAGGGTTAGGGCTACTGTTAGGGTTGGCGTTAGGGTTAGGATTGGGGCTAAAGTTAGGGTTAGGGTTGGGGCTTAGGGTTAGGGTTGGGGCTAAAGTTAGGGTTAAGGTTGGGGCTAAAGTTAGGGTTAAGGTTAGAGTTAAGGCTAAAGTTAGGGTTGGGGCTAAAGTTAGGGTTAGGGTTGGAGCTAAAGTTAGGGTTAGGGTTGGGGACAAAGTTAGGGTTAGGGCTACAGTTAAGTTTGGGGTTAGGGTTGGGGCTAAAGTTAAGGTTAGGGTTGGGGCTTAGGGTTAGGGTTGGGGCTAAAGTTAGGGTTGGGGCTAAAGTTAGGGTTAGAGTTGGGGCTAAAGTTAGGGTTTGGATTACATATACGGTTGGGATTAGGGTTGCGATTAGGGTTAGGAGTGTGGTTATGGTTATGGTTAAGGTTGGGATAAGGGTTAAAGGAGTATTTGGGTTAGGGTTTCAGTTAGAATTCGGGGGTTTCCACTGTTTAGGCACATCAGGGGCTCTCCAAACGCGACATGGCATCCGATCTCAATTCCAGCCAATTCTGCATTGAAAAAGTAAAACAGTGCAACTTCTCTTCCGAGCTCTCCCGTGTGCCCAAACAGGGGTTTACCCAAACATATGGAGTATCAGCGTACTCAGGACAAATTGGACAACAACATATAGGGTCCAATTTCTCCTGTTACCCTTGGGAAAATACAAAACCGGGGGCTTAAATATAATTTTTGTGGGGAAAAAAAAGATTTTTTATGCTCATGGCTCTGTGTTGTAAACTGTAGTGAAACACTTGGGGGTTCAAAGTTCTCACAGAATGTCTAGATAAGTTCCTTGGGGGGTCTAGTTTTCAACATGGGGTCACTTGTGGGGGGTTTCTACAGTTTAGGTACATCAGGGGCTCTGCAAATTCAACGTGACGCCTGCAGACCAATCCATCTAATTCTGCATTCCAAACGGCGCTCCTTCCTATCCGAGCTCTGCCATGCACCCAAATGGTGGTTCCCTCCACATATGGGGTATCAGCATACTCAGGAAAAATTTACAACAACTTTTGAGGTCCAATTTCTCCTATTATTCTTGGTAAAATAAAACAAATTGGAGCTGAATTAAAATTTTTGTGAAAAAAAGTTAAATGTTCATTTTTTTTAAACATTCCAAAAATTCCTGTGAAACACCTGAAAGGTTAATAAACTTCTTGAATGTGGTTTTGACCACCTTAAGATGTGCAGTTTTTAGAATGGTGTCACACTTGGTTATTTTCTATCATATAGACCCATCAAAGTGACTTCAAATGTGATGTGGTCCCTAAAAAAAAAATAGTGTTGTAAAAATGAGAAATTGCTGGTCAACTTTTAACCCTTATAACTCCCTAACCAAAAAAAATGTTAGTTCCAAAATTGTGCTGATGAAAAGTAGACAAGTGGGAAAAGCTACTTATTAAGTATTTTGTGTGACATATCTCTGTGATTTAAGGGCATAAAAAATCATATTTGGAAAATTGCGAAATTTTCAAAATTTTCGCGAAGTTTCCATTTTTTTTACAAGTAAATGTAGGTAATATCAAAGAAAGTTTACCACTATCATGAAGTACAATATATCACGAGAAAACATTGTCAGAATCACAGGGATCCGTTGAAGCGTTGCAGAGATATAACTTCATAAAGTGACAGTGGTCAGAATTGTAAAAATTGACCCGGTCATTAACGTGCAAACCACCCTTGGGGGTTAACGGGTTAAAGCTGTGAACTAGGAGTCAGGAATGTTTCTAGGGCGATCCCCATGATGTCCCTGTGTCTTTTAAGCAGTGTTTCCATCATTTTCAGATGTTTTTAGACCTTAAAAGGACCGCCCGGGGGATCACGGTAAAAATACTCGGGTTTCCCATAGACTTACATTGGTTTCGTTGTCCTGGCCGAGTACCCGAGTATTCCAATTTGCTTGACCCGAGCAACGAGCATCCGAGCATTTTAGTGCTCACCCATCACTAGTTATAATTCCACCAGCGGTACTAATAACCCGCTCTAACAAAACGCTGGCAGCAGGGCAGGCCAAGATCTCCAAGGCGTAGAGAGCCAGGTCATGCCACGTGTCCAGCTTGGATACCCAATAATTAAAAGGCACAGAGGAATCACGGAGGATGTTTGTACGATCTGCAAGATACTCCCTCACCATCTTCCCAAACATTGCACTTCTTGTGACAGCACCCCTTGCCTCTGTGCCACCAAGATGGGAGGGTCTGAGAGAACTGTCCCAGAACTTGGCCATTATTCCCCTGCCTGAGCTGGATTGTACTTCTGTCTCTCTCGCTTGGTTGTACAACAAACTCTGACGTCTGCTGCCAGCGTTCTCACATGGGAATTTTCTAAGTAATTCCGCTATAAGGGTCCTGTGGTACTGCAACATTCCAGTACACCTCTCTGCCTCAGGCAGAAGAGATTGAAAGTTCTCCTTGTAGCGTGGGTCTAGAAATGTCACCAACCAGTAATGAGTGTCACCCAAAATTTTGATAATCCGAGGGTCACGTGAAACGCAGCGCAACATAAAGTCAGCCACCATGTGTGCCAGACTGCTAACAGGCAAGACTTCTGTGTCCTCACCAACAGGACGACGGACCATGCTGTTCTCCTCCTCTTCCTCCCTGTCCTCAGGCCATCCCCGCTGAACAGAAGCTAATACAGATGTGTTTGTAGTACCATCTATAGCGCATGAAATTAGCTCCTGTTCTTCCTCCTCCTCCTCCTCCTCATTGCCTACCAATCCACGTTGAGAAGACATGAGGCTGGGCTGAGTGTAATCCCCCTGTATGGTTCCTTGCTCCATGTCCTTGTGCTCTGCCTGCAATGGATATTCTTTAATTGTGAGCAGAGAAGTTTTCAGAATGCTGAGAAGCAGGATGGTGATGCTAATTATGGCATCATCGCAGCTCACCATCGTGGTGCAGTCCTCAAAGTTTTGGAGGATGGTACATATGTCTGACATCCATGTCCACTCCTGTGGTCTTATGTGTGGAGTCTGAACTGAATGTTGATGGCCTTGTTGATGTTGGTAGTCAACAACTGCCCTCTTCTGCTCACAAATCCTTTCCAACATTTGCAGCGTAGAGTTCCAGCACGTGGGCACATCACACACCATTTGGTGAGCAGGAAGCTGCAAACGTTGCTGAAGCACGGCAAGGGATGCTGAAGCTGTAGCTGACTTTCTAAAATGGGCAGACAGATAGCGTACTTTCACTAGCAGATCCGGCAGCTCTGGGTAGCTGTTCAGAAAAAGTTGAACCACAAGGTTAAGGGTTAAGCACATGGGCCAAGCAAGGTACATGTGTGAGCTCACCTTGCCTCAGAGCTGCCACCAGGTTACGGCCATTGTCACACATGACCATGCCTGGCTGTGGGTTCAGAGGTGTCATCCAAATATCTGACTACTTTTTCAGTGCTGTCCACAACTCTTCTGCATTGTGCGGTTTGTCACCTATTGCAGATTAGCTTCAGCACAGCCTGTTGACACTTGACTGATGCAGTGCTGCAGTGTTTCCAGCTTCTGACTGATGCGTTGATTTCAGAGATGGAGGATGAAGAGGACGAGGAGGTACAGGAGCTGAAAACTGTGGGGATAACTCTGATTGGCGTAGGGCCAGCAATCCTCGGCGTGGGGAGGATGTGTTCCATCACAAGGTCCGACTGGGTCCCTGCTTCCACTATGTTAACCCAGTGTGCCGTCAGTGAGATGTATCATCCCTACCCACAAGCATTTGTCCACGTGTCCGTGGATAGTTGGACTTTCCCTGTAACAGCATTTCTGAGGGCACGGGTAATGATATGGGACACATGCTCGTGTAATGTTGGTACGGCACACCGGGACAAATAGTGGTGAGTGGGAACCGAGTACCTTGGGACGGCCACCACCATCAGTTTGCAGAGAGCTTCAGTCTCAACTAGCCTAAAAGGCAACATTTCAAGCACAAGCAGAATAGAAATGTTAGAATTTAGGATTGTGGCCTGTGGGGCATTGGCTGGGTATTTCCGCTTGTGTTCCAAAGACTGGGGTATAGACAAATGAAGGCTGTGCTAGGACAAGGACGTGAACGGGCTTGATGATGGTGCTGCTTGACTGTGGGCAACAACAGGTGCAGGGCTAAAGGCATCTTCATATGCACGGTGTACTGGGGTTTGGCTTCTACGCAGAACAGTGGAAGAAGCAGTGTTGTGACCTGCAGACCTGCAGACAGTGGTCCTGGAGCCTGGGGTTCAGCCCACAGAGTCAGGTACTTTGCTGCCACGTGCCTGATCATGCTGGTGGTGGTCAGGCTGGTTGTTTTGCTACCCCTGCTGATGCGAGCATGGCAGGTGCTGCAAATGGCCTGTTCGGAGTTATCGGCAGAGTCTTTAAAAAATAACCAGACTCCGGAAGATCTAACAGTTGGAATGGCAACTTCCCTCATGTTGGTGTAACGGGGAACCGATGCACGCCTTCTGTCTGTGGCCACCACATTGCTTCTTCCTGCTTGTTGGGGTGATATGCCTCCTTCCCCATGTGTGCTGCTGCCCTCGCTCTGCATGTCCTCCTGCCAGGTTGGGTCAGTCACCATGTCATCCACCACCTCGTCTTCCACATCCGCACCCTGCTCCTTCTCCTGACTTTCTGATAATTGTTTCTCATCATCGTTCACCTCTTCTCACACTTTCCCACCCTCGCCTTCATGTGATCAGGGCTGGTCAAAGCTTTGGGCATCTCTACATGCGATCTCAGCTGTCACTACTTCAAGTTGACCGGCCAAGAGTCCGGAATTTTGAAATGGAAAACTGAACAGCTCTTCAGAGTGTCCAAGTGTAGGATCAGTTGTCTCAGGGCACTCGGCATGGTGGGAGGAAGGATGATCAGGGTGAGGAATATTCAGGCCACACTCATGGCTACTCAGACTTGAACGTGTGGAAGACATGGTGGTGGTGGCTAATTGACTGGAAGCATTATCCGCTATCCAACCAACAACCATTTCACTCTCCTCTGGCTTCAATAGTGGTGTGCTGTGGTCCCCTAGAAACTGGGTCGAGCGAGAAGATGTGGGTCTTTATTGTGACCCACTTTCACCTTGGCCACGGCCTCGTCCTCTGGATGCACCATCAGCATCACGCCCACTTTCCCGTCCCTTGCCCCTTGACTTGACCATTTAAAATGGACTACTGCACTATTTCAAATGCTCAATACAAATGTCTTTATTAGTGTTGAGCATTCCGATACCGCAAGTATCGGGTATCGGCCGATATTTGCGGTATCGGAATTCCGATACTGAGTTCCGATATTTTTGTGATATCGGGAATCGGTATCGGGATTTAGATTAATGTGTAAAATAAAGCATAAAAAAAAAAATATTGATATACTTACCCTCGGACGGGCCCTGGTTGTCACCGCTGCAATCGCCATGTTTTCCTTCCTATGAATGAGCTTGTTAAGTACCTTCGATGACGTCGCGGCTTGTGATTGGTCGCTGAGCGGTCATGTGACCGCTCACGCGACCAATCACAAGCTGCGACGTCATTGAAAGTACTTAACGCGCTCATTCTTAAGAATGAGCGCGTTAAGGACCTTCGATGACGTCGCGGCTTGTGATTGGTCGCGTGAGCGGTCACATGACCGCTCAGCGACCAATCACAAGCCGCGACGTCATCGAAGGTCATTAAAGCGCTCATTCTTAGGAAGAAAAGCATGGCGATTGCAGCGGTGACAACCAGGGCCCGTCCGAGGGTAAGTATATCAATATTTTTTATTTTTATTCTTTATTTTACACATTAATATGGATCCCAGGGCCTGAAGGAGAGTTTCCTCTCCTTCAGACCCTGGGAACCATTACGGATACCTTCCGATATTTGTGTCCCATTGACTTGTATTGGTATCGTATATCGGTATCGGCGATATCCGATATTTTTCGGATATCGGCTGATACCATCCGATACCGATACTTTCAAATATCGGACGGTATCGCTCAACACTAGTCTACTCTTTATTAGTAGCGAAATAATATGTGATCAGTATGCCTGCAAATCTATTATTTTTCAAACCCAAACACCAGGCAGGCGTCAGCCTGACCTAGCAGACTGTATTCAATTTCTGGGTGCTTTTTTTAACCTTCGTCAGGCTGCATAATTTTACAACGTTAACAGGCTGCAGAGGTACAATTGTACCTTCATATATATTTTACTGAAATTTGACCAATATATTCTGGACCAAAACTGCAGAGATGTCACGAAATTTCAGCCCTCTACGGCTTTTCGAAAAAAAAGTTATTGCAATTTTAAAACAGAATAGTTAAAATTGTACCTACTCAGCCGGACGAAGGTTAAAGTTAATTTATGAGAAATAGTGCTGCATAGAATTTGAGTATCACACAGCCAAAAAATAAGTACACCGGCCTCCAAAGCCCAAACTTGGAGCAGAGATACAGTATATGACGGCTGTAACAGAAATACCATACTGGCAAATCTGTGGCCTTTCAATTTTTTTTTATGCTAAATAGTGCTGTATTGAATTTGAGTATCACACAGCCAAAAAATAAGTACACCAGCCTCCAATGCTCAAACTTGGAGCACATAGATATACAGTTAGGGCCAGAAATTTTTGGACAGTGACACAATTTTCGCGAGTTGGGCTCTGCATGCCACCACATTGGATTTGAAATGAAACCTCTACAACAGAATTCAAGTGCAGATTGTAACGTTTAATTTGAAGGGTTGAACAAAAATATCTGATAGAAAATGTAGGAATTGTACACATTTCTTTACAAACACTCCACATTTTAGGAGGTCAAAAGTAATTGGACAAATAAACATAACCCAAACAAAATATTTTTATTTTCAATATTTTGTTGCAAATCCTTTGGAGGCAATCACTGCCTTAAGTCTGGAAACCATGGACATCACCAAACGCTGGGTTTCCTCCTTCTTAATGCTTTGCATTAACAGGCCTTTACAGCCGCAGCCTTCAGGTCTTGCTTGTTTGTGGGTCTTTCCGTCTTAAGTCTGGATTTGAGCAAGTGAAATGCATGCTCAATTGGGTTTAGATCTGGAGATTGACTTGGCCATTGCAGAATGTTCCACTTTTTGGCACTCATGAACTCCTGGGTAGCTTTGGATGTATGCTTGGGGTCATTGTCCATCTGTACTATGAAGCGCCGTCCAATCAACTTTGCAGCATTTGGCTGGATCTGGGCTGAAAGTATATCCCGATACACTTCAGAATTCATCCGGCTACTCTTGTCTGCTCTTATGTCATCAATAAACACAAGTGACCCAGTGCCATTGAAAGCCATGCATGCCCATGCCATCACGTTGCCTCCACCATGTTTTACAGAGGATGTGGTGTGCCTTGGATCATGTGCCGTTCCCTTTCTTCTCCAAACTTTTTTCTTCCCATCATTCTGGTACAGGTTGATCTTTGTCTCATCTGTCCATAGAATACTTTTCCAGAACAGAGCTGGCTTCTTGAGGTGTTTTTCTGCAAATTTAACTCTGGCCTGTCTATTTTTGGTATTGATGAATGGTTTGCATCTAGATGTGAACCCTTTGTATTTACTGTCATGGAGTCTTCTCTTTACTGTTGACTTAGAGACAGATACACCTACTTCACTGAGAGTGTTCTGGACTTCAGTTGATGTTGTGAACGGGTTCTTCTTCACCAAATTAAGTATGCGGCGATCATCCACCACTGTTGTCATCCGTGGACGCCCAGGCCTTTTTGAGTTCCCAAGCTCACCAGTCAATTCCTTTTTTCTCAGAATGTACCCAACTGTTGATTTTGCTACTCCAAGCATGTCTGCTATCTCTCTGATGGATTTTTTCTTTTTTTTCAGCCTCAGGATGTTCTGCTTCACCTCAATTGAGAGTTCCTTTGACCGCATGTTGTCTGCTCACAGCAACAGCTTCCAAATGCAAAACCACACACCTGGAATCCACCCCTGACCTTTTAACTACTTCATTGATTACAGGTTAACGAGGGAGACGCCTTCAGAGTTAATTGCAACCCTTAGAGTCCATTGTCCAATTACTTTTGGTCCCTTGAAAAAGAGGACGCTATGCATTACAGAGCTATGATTCCTAAACCCTTTCTCCGATTTGGATGTGGAAACTATCATATTGCAGCTGGGAGTGTGCACTTTCAGTCCATATTATATATATAATTGTATTTCTGAACATGTTTTTGTAAACAGCTAAAATAACAAAACTTGTGTCACTGTCCAAATATTTCTGGCCCTAACTGTATGACGGCTTTAAGGGAAATACCGCATTGGCAAATCTGTGGCCTTTCAATTTTTTTTAATGCTAAATAACGCTGTATGGAATTTGAGTATCATACACCCAAAAAATAAGTACACCAGCCTCCAATACCCAAACTTGGAGCACAGAGATATATGACGGCTGTAACAGAAATATCACACTGGCAAATATGTGGCCTTTCAATTTTTTTTTTTGATGCTGCATAGCGCTGTATAGAATTTGAGTATCACACAGCCAAAAAATAAGTACACCGGATTGCAATGCCCAAACTTGGAGCAGAGATATATGACGGCTGTATCGGAAATACCACACTGGCAAATCTGTGGCCTTTGAATTTTTTTGATGCAAAATCGTGCTGTATAGAATTTGAGTATCACACAGCCAAAAAATAAGTACACCGGCCTCCAATGACCAAACTTGGTGCACGCAGATATATGAGGCCTTTGAATTTAAAACACCAAAAAAAAAGGGGCACAAGGATAGCACACACAACTGTGCTACGTATGCCTGACAACAAACTATAACTTTTCAGCAGGCCTCAGCCTGACAGAACAGACTGTATATATATATTTTTTTGGGTGGGGGCAATTTTTTGAAAAAAAAAAAAAAAAAAAATAGGCATATAGACAGTAAATAAGCTGCAGCAGCAGCAGGCAGTTATGGATATTTGGGAAGGATGCAGTGGGAGCAATGGATGCACATACAGTGCCTGCAGACCTTGCACTGATGTGGATATGCTGTGCCCTGCCTAGCTAGCGCTGCAATATCGGGACCCACGAATTAGCCCTAAAAAGGACTTTTGCTTTCTGAGAAGTTGTGGATGTAAGAGTTGCAGACCTACCCCAACTCTAAAACCCCGATTCTGACCCTATCCCGGCAGCAGCTCTCCCTACTCTCACTGAAACAGGAACAGAATGCGGCGAGCAGGGCGGCGCCAGGTCTCTTATACTCGGGATGATGCTGTACGGCCCAGCCAATCACTGCACGACCTCAACAAAGATGGCTGCGGCATTTCATGGCCTGGCAGACAATCCCTGCAGCGTGATTGGGTCTCTAAAGTCCGCCAAAACTGCTGGATGGACACTGCAGTTACCGCCGAATAATACCGGAAATGCTCACGGCTCGCCGAGTACTCCGAGCATAGCGATACTCGGGCGAGTAATGAGTAGTGGCGAGCATGTTTGCTCGTCACTACTAAAAGTGTTGTTCAGGCACAAAAATGATTTTTAAGTTGAAATCTAGCCTTTGCCACTGAAACATAGTTTTATCACAAGCAATCTGGATTGGCTAATTGAGCCTCGTGGCTGCACCTCAATATTAGGCCTAATGATTTTTAAGTGGAAATCTGGCCTGATGTCACTGAAACACAGTTTTCTCACAAACAATTTGGAGTAGTAAATGGGGTTTCTGGGGACTGCCACACAGTTTTTGCACAATCTACTTAGATGCTGGAAGATCGATTTCACACAGGACAGGATCCTATCTATTTAAGTTCACTTGCAGCACTAGCACAGGAGCGACCTCTCTACACTGTGACACTGAGACAATGGTGCCAGAAAAACAAGATGTCCGCTTTTTATATGGCCAGGGACATATGACTTGGGAAGGCAATCACAGAAGACCTTGTGTCATGACATTGTGGATGGTTTCTGTGCCCTTATTGGCTGCCAAAATCAACACACATAAAGTTAAGGGGAAGAAAAGAGTGCACTGCTCTGTGGAAACGCAATGATTTACCCATCTGTGATCAAATTTTGCGTAAAAATGCTTGTGAAAGCGTACATGAATCTGGATGTGCTACGTTTGTGCTGAATTTGAAATTGACGAATGTTATCTGAACACATTGTGTCATCTCTAATCTCTAGTAACCTGCATAACAGAGCACTCATGCATGGTGTACTAATTGTCGCTATCTTGATTTTCAGCCTGAGCATTTAGTGCAGGAGGTGTGGTGGGGATTGCTGCATGGTCCTCCTGCCACCTAGACATGACTGGCTCTGCAAGGGAAGATACACCTTAACTTAGATTTGCTAGAAGTCAGGGTAAGGCTTATTTCACACTAGCGTCGGGCCCGGCCCGTCGCAGTGCGTCGGGCCGAGGTTACCGACGCTAGCGTTGCCTCCGCCGCACAACGGGTGCAACGGATGCTGCTTTTCAGCGCATCCGCTGCCCCATTGTGAGGTGCGGGGAGGTGGGGGAGGAGTTCCGGCCGCGCATGCGCGGTCGGAAAAGACGGTCCGTCGGCTGCAAAAAATGTTACATGGAACGTTTTTTGCGGCCGACGGTCGGCCGAAACACGGCGCAACCGTCGCGCGACGGTTGCGACGTGTGGCAATCCGTCGCAATGCGTCGCGTAATGTTAGTCAATGGAGAAAAAACGCATCCTGCAAACACTTTTGCAGGATGCGTTTTTTCTGCAAAACGACGCATTGTGACGGATTGCAGTTAATGCTACTGTGAAAGTAGCCTTAGAAACTGATTCTCTTTCTGCTGACCAGAAAACAAGGTTGATAGCAAAACTCTTTCATTAACCATACTAGCAATGAAGCTTCTAGCCAGTTCACTGGTAAAGGAAGCCAGGAGCCAGGTGAGCCTGCTTATAGAAGCTCTCCAGGGTAGATTAATTTGACCCAGAGAGTCTGAGTTCCGTTTTTGTAACATAGTAACAAAGTAATGGAGCGCCCCCAGGCGCAGGGCAATGGGGTACTCGGTACCGGGTCCTTCGGTCCCACCTGTCTGGGGATGTCACGGTGGCCCGACCCGGTACGTGGCCCTGCTAAGGGGTGCCCAATTAAAGGTGATGTAAGTTTGTCAAGTGTTCGTGACGCCACCTGTGGTATTCGGTCAGGGTGACCAATGCTGCTTAGGTGTCCACTGGGGTGATGTTATGGCACCTAGATGGAATACCTTCCCACAGGTGAAGTGTTTCCTGTTGTGAATTCTGTGATCAAGCCCCCTCCTGTGGTCACGAGTGGTACTGCGGCTTCTGAGTTTCCTTCCTCAGGTGAGAGGTTAAGTCGTTAGGTGCTGCTCTATTTAACTCCACCTAGTGCTTTGATCCTGGCCTCCAGGCAATGTTCTAGTATTGGTCTTGCTTCCTCCCGGATCGTTCCTGTGGCCTGTCTGCTCAGCATAAGCTAAGTTCTGCTTGTGTTACTTTTGTTGCTATATTTTCTGTCCAGCTTGCTTTTTTGGTTTTGCTTGCTTGCTGGAAGCTCTGAGACGCAGAGGGAGCACCTCCGTACCGTTAGTCGGTGCGGAGGGTCTTTTTGCCCCTCTGCGTGGTTGTTTGTAGGTTTTTGTGTTGACCGCAAAGCTATCTTTCCTATCCTCGGTCTATTCAGTAAGTCGGGCCTCACTTTGCTAAATCTATTTCATCTCTGTGTTTGTATTTTCATCTTACTCACAGTCATTATATGTGGGGGGCTGCCTTTTCCTTTGGGGAATTTCTCTGAGGCAAGGTAGGCTTATTTTTCTATCTTCAGGACTAGCTAGTTTCTCAGGCTGTGCAGAGTTGCATAGGGAGCGTTAGGCGTAATCCACGGCTACCTCTAGTGTGGTTTGATAGGTTTAGGGATTGCGGTCAGCAGAGTTTCCACATCTCAGAGCTCATCCTATGTTTTGTGGTTTTTGTCAGGTCACTTGTGTGCTCTGAACTTCAAGGTCCATTGTGGTTCTGAATTACCTATTCATAACAGTACTGGAGGCCCAAAGTACTTGTTTGCTATTTTTTCTGTCCAGCTTGCTTTATTGTTTTTTCTGGCTTGCTGGAAGCTCTAGGATGCAGAGGGAGCACCTCCGTACCGTTAGTCGGTGCGGAGGGTCTTTTTGCCCCCTCTGCGTGGTTGTTTGTAGGGTTTTGTGTTGACCGCAAAGTTATCTTTCCTATCTTCGGTCTGTTCAGTAAGTTGGGCCTCACTTTGCTAAATCTATTTCATCTCTGCGTTTGTATTTTCATCTCTACTCACAGTCATTATATGTGGGGGGCTGCCTTTTCCTTTGGGGTATTTCTCTGAGGCAAGGTAGGCTTATTTTTCTATCTTAGGCCTAGCTAGTTGCTCAGGCTGTGCCGAGTTGCATAGGGAGCGTTAGGCGCAATCCACGGCTGCCTCTAGTGTGGTTGGATAGGATTAGGGATTGCGGTCAGCAGAGTTCCCACGTCTCAGAGCTCGTCCTATGTCTTTTGGTTATTGTCAGGTCACTTTGTGTGCTCTGAACTTCAAGGTCCATTGTGGTTCTGAATTACCTAATTATAACAGTACTGGAGGCCAAAAGTACTAATGCTTCCCAATAGAGGGAAAAAAGAAGTTCTGAGACCATTTTTTTTCTTTGCACTGTGTTTTGCCTTTTTTTTCCCCTAGACATTTGGGTGGTTCAGGACACAGGTGTAGTGATGGACATTAAAGGTCTGTCTTCATGTGTGGATCATCTCACTGCAAGAGTACAAAATATTCAAGACTTTGTGGTTCAGAATTCTATGTTAGAACCAAGAATTCCTATTCCTGATTTGTTTTCTGGAGATAGAGCTAAATTTCTGAGTTTCAAAAATAATTGCAAACTGTTTCTGGCGTTGAAACCTCGCTCCTCTGGTGACCCAGTTCAACAAGTTAAGATTATTATTTCTTTATTACGTGGCGACCCTCAAGACTGAGCATTTTCCCTTGCACCAGGAGATCCTGCATTGTGTAATATTGATGCGTTTTTTCTGGCGCTCGGATCACTGTACGATGAACTTAATTCAGTGGATCAGGCAGAGAAAAATTTGCTGGCTCTGTGTCAGGGTCAGGATGAGATAGAGATTTATTGTCAGAAGTTTAGAAAGTGGTCTGTGCTCACTCAATGGAATGAATGTGCTTTGGCAGCAATCTTCAGAAAGGGTCTCTCTGAAGCCCTTAAGGATGTCATGGTGGGATTTCCTATGCCTGCTGGTCTGAATGAGTCTATGTCTTTGGCCATTCAGATCGGTCGACGCTTGCGTGAGCGTAAATCTGTGCACCATTTGGCGGTATTATCTGACCATGAACCTGAGCCTATGCAGTGCGATAGGACTTTGACCAGAGCTGAAAGGCAAGAACACAGACGTCAGAATGGGCTGTGTTTCTACTGTGGTGATTCCACTCATGCTATCTCCGATTGTCCTAAGCGTACTAGGCGGTTCGCTAAGTCTGCCACCATTGGTGCGGTACAGTCGAAATTTATTTTGTCCGTTACTTTGATCTGCTCTTTGTCTTCCTATTCTGTCATGGCATTTGTGGATTCAGGCGCTGCCCTGAATTTGATGGACTTGGAGTTTGCTAGGCGCTGTGGGTTTGTCTTAGAGCCCTTGCAGTGTCTTATTCCATTGAGAGGAATTGATGCTATGCCTTTGGGCAAGAATAAGCCTCAGTATTGGACCCAGCTGACCATGTGCATGGCTCCTGCGCAACAGGAGGATATTCGCTTTCTGGTGTTGCAAAATCTGCATGATGTGGTCGTGTTGGGGTTGCCATGGCTACAAGTCCATAACCCAGTATTAGATTGGAAATCAATGTCTGTGTCCAGCTGGGGTTGTTAGGGGGTACATGGTGATGTTCCATTTCTGGCTATCTCATCATCCACCCTGTTATGATTAGGTAATTAAGAACCACAATGGACCTTGAAGTTCAGAGCACACAAAGTGACCTGACAATAGCCAAAAGACATAGGACGAGCTCTGAGACGTGGGAACTCTGCTGACCGCAATCCCTAATCCTATCCAACCACACTAGAGGCAGCCGTAGATTGCGCCTAACGCTCCCTATGCAACTCGGCACAGCCTAAGAAACTAGATAGGCCTATGATAGAAAAATAAGCCTACCTTGCCTCAGAGAAATACCCCAAAGGAAAAGGCAGCCCCCCACATATAATGACTTTGAGTAGAGATGAAAATACAAACGCAGAGATGAAATAGATTTAGCAAAGTGAGGCCCAACTTACTGAACAGACCGAAGATAGGAAAGATAACTTTGTGGTCAACACAAAACCCTACAAACAACCACGCAGAGGGGGCAAAAAGACCCTCCGCACCGACTAACGGTACGGAGGTGCTCCCTCTGCATCCTAGAGCTTCCAGCAAGCCAGAAAAACCAATAAAGCAAGCTGGACAGAAAAAATAGCAAACAAAAATAACACAAGCAAAACTTAGCTTATGCAGAGCAGACAGGCCACAGGAACGATTCAGGAGGAAGCAAGACCAATACTAGAACATTGACTGGAGGCCAGGAGCAAAGCACTAGGTGGAGTTAAATAGAGCAGCACCTAACGACTTCACCACATCACCTGAGGAAGGAAACTCAGAAGCCGCAGTACCACTTGTGACCACAGGAGGGAGCTCTGCCACAGAATTCACAACAGTACCCCCCCTTGAGGAGGGGTCACCGAACCCTCACCAGAGCCCCCAGGCCGACCAGGATGAGCCATATGAAAGGCACGAACAAGATCGGCAGCATGGACATCAGAGGCAAAGACCCAGGAATTATCTTCCTGACCATAACCCTTCCACTTAACCAGATACTGGAGTTTCCGTCTCGAAACATGAGAATCCAAAATCTTCTCCACAATATACTCCAACTCCCCCTCCACCAAAACCGGGACAGGAGGATCAACAGATGGAACCATAGGTGCCACGTATCCCCGCAACAATGACCTATGGAATACGTTATGGATGGAAAAAGAATCTGGAAGGGTCAAACAAAAAGACACAGGATTAAGAACCTCAGAAATCGTATACGGACCAATGAAACGAGACTTAAACTTAGGAGAGGAAACCTTCATAGGAATATGACGAGATGACAACCAAACCAAATCCCCAACACGAAGTCGGGGACCCACACAGCGTCTGCGATTAGCGAAACGTTGAGCCTTCTCCTGGGACAAGGTCAAATTGTCCACTACATGAGTCCAAATTTGCTGTAACCTGTCCACCACCGTATCCACACTAGGACAGTCCGAAGACTCAACCTGCCCTGAAGAGAAACGAGGATGGAACCCAGAGTTGCAGAAAAACGGCGAAACCAAGGTAGCCGAGCTGGCCCGATTATTAAGGGCGAACTCAGCCAAAGGCAAGAAGGACACCCAATCATCCTGATCAGCAGAAACAAAGCATCTCAGATATGTTTCCAAGGTCTGATTGGTTCGTTCGGTCTGGCCATTAGTCTGAGGATGGAAAGCCGAGGAAAAAGACAAATCAATGCCCATCCTAGCACAAAAAGCTCGCCAAAACCTCGAAACAAACTGGGAACCTCTGTCAGAAACGATGGTCTCTGGAATGCCATGTAAACGAACCACATGCTGGAAGAACAATGGCACCAAATCAGAGGAGGAAGGTAATTTAGACAAGGGTACCAAATGGATCATCTTAGAGAAGCGATCACAAACCACCCAAATGACCGACATTTTTTGAGAGACGGGGAGATCCGAAATAAAATCCATAGAGATATGTGTCCAAGGCCTCTTTGGGACCGGCAAGGGCAAAAGCAACCCACTGGCACGAGAACAGCAGGGCTTAGCCCGAGCACAAATCCCACAGGACTGCACAAAAGAACGCACATGCCGCGACAGAGACGGCCACCAAAAGGATCTAGCCACTAAATCTCTGGTACCAAAGATTCCAGGATGACCAGCCAACACCGAACAATGAACCTCAGAGATAACTTTATTCGTCCACCTATCAGGGACAAACAGTTTCTCCGCTGGGCAACGATCAGGTTTATTAGCCTGAAATTTTTGCAGCACCCGCCGCAAATCAGGGGAGATGGCAGACAAAATTGCTCCCTCTTTGAGAATACCCGCCGGCTCAGACCAACCCGGAGAGTCGGGCACAAAACTCCTAGACAGGGCATCCGCCTTCACATCTTTAGAGCCCGGAAGGTACGAAACCACAAAGTCAAAACGGGAGAAAAACAGCGACCAACGAGCCTGTCTAGGATTCAACCGTTTGGCAGACTCGAGATAAGTCAAGTTCTTGTGATCAGTCAAGACCACCACGCGATGCTTAGCTCCTTCAAGCCAATGATGCCACTCCTCGAATGCCCACTTCATGGCCAGCAACTCTCGATTGCCAACATCATAATTTCGCTCAGCAGGCGAAAACTTCCTGGAAAAGAAGGCGCATGGTTTCATCACCGAGCAATCAGAACTTCTCTGCGACAAAACAGCCCTCACTCCAATTTCAGAAGCATCAACCTCTACCTGGAACGGAAGCGAAACATCTGGTTGACACAACACAGGGGCAGAAGAAAAACGACGCTTTAACTCTTGAAAAGCTTCCACAGCAGCAGAAGACCAATTGACCACATCAGCACCCTTCTTGGTCAAATCGGTCAATGGTTTAGCAATACTAGAAAAATTACAGATGAAGCGACGATAAAAATTAGCAAAGCCAAGGAACTTTTGCAGACTCTTCAGAGATGTCGGCTGAGTCCAATCATAGATGGCCTGGACCTTAACAGGGTCCATCTCGATAGTAGAAGGGGAAAAAATGAACCCCAAAAATGAAACCTTCTGAACACCAAAGAGACACTTTGATCCCTTCACAAACAAAGAATTAGCACGCAGGACCTGGAACACCATTCTGACCTGCTTCACATGAGACTCCCAATCATCTGAGAAGACCAAAATATCATCCAAGTATACAATCAGGAATTTATCCAGGTACTCTCGGAAGATGTCATGCATAAAGGACTGAAACACCGATGGAGCATTGGCAAGTCCGAAAGGCATAACTAGGTACTCAAAATGGCCCTCGGGCGTATTAAATGCAGTTTTCCATTCATCGCCCCGCTTAATACGCACAAGATTATACGCACCACGAAGATCTATCTTGGTGAACCAACTAGCCCCCTTGATCCGAGCAAACAAATCAGATAGCAGCGGCAAGGGGTACTGAAATTTGACCGTGATTTTATTTAGAAGGCAGTAATCTATACAAGGTCTCAGCGAACCATCCTTCTTGGCCACAAAAAAGAACCCCGCTCCCAATGGCAACGATGACGGGCGAATATGACCTTTCTCCAAGGACTCCTTCACGTAACTCCGCATAGCGGCGTGCTCAGGTACAGATAAATTAAACAGTCGACCTTTAGGAAACTTACTACCAGGAATCAAATCGATAGCACAATCACAATCCCTATGCGGAGGTAGGGCATTGGACTTGGGCTCATCAAATACATCCCGGTAGTCAGACAAGAACTCTGGGACCTCAGAAGGGGTGGATGACGAAATAGACAGAAATGGAACATCACCATGTACCCCCTGACAACCCCAGCTGGACACAGAAATTGATTTCCAATCTAATACTGGGTCATGGACTTGTAGCCATGGCAACCCCAACACGACCACATCATGCAGATTATGCAACACCAGAAAGCGAATATCCTCCTGATGTGCAGGAGCCATGCACATGGTCACCTGGGTCCAGTACTGAGGCTTATTCTTGGCCAAAGGCGTAGCATCAATTCCTCTCAATGGAATAGGACACTGCAAGGGCTCCAAGAAAAACCCACAACGCCTAGCATACTCCAAGTCCATCAAATTCAGGGCAGCGCCTGAATCCACAAATGCCATGACAGAATAAGATGACAAAGAGCAGATCAAAGTAGCGGACAAAAGAAATTTTGACTGTACCGTACCAATGGTGGCAGACCCAGCGAACCGCTTAGTGCGCTTAGGACAATCGGAGATAGCATGAGTGGAATCACCACAGTAGAAACACAGCCCATTCTGACGTCTGTGTTCTTGCCGTTCAACTCTGGTCAAAGTCCTATCGCACTTCATAGGTTCAGGTTTATGCTCGGATAATACCGCCAAATGGTGCACAGATTTACGCTCACGCAAGCGTCGACCGATCTGAATGGCCAAAGACATAGACTCATTCAGACCAGCAGGCATGGGAAATCCCACCATGACATCCTTAAGGGCTTCAGAGAGACCCTTTCTGAAAATAGCTGCCAGCGCACCTTCATTCCATTGAGTGAGCACGGACCACTTTCTAAACTTCTGACAATAAATCTCTATCTCATCCTGACCCTGACACAGAGCCAGCAAATTTTTCTCTGCCTGATCCACCGAATTAGGTTCATCGTACAGCAATCCGAGCGCCAGGAAAAACGCATCAATATTACATAATGCAGGATCTCCTGGCGCAAGGGAAAATGCCGTGTCTTGAAGGTCGCCACGTAATAAAGAAATAATGATCCTAACTTGTTGAACTGGGTCACCAGAGGAGCGAGGTTTCAAAGCCAGAAACAGTTTACAATTATTTTTGAAACTCAGAAATTTAGCTCTATCTCCAGAAAACAAATCAGGAATAGGAATTCTTGGTTCTAACATAGAATTCTGAACCACAAAGTCTTGAATATTTTGTACTCTTGCAGTGAGATGATCCACACATGAAGACAGACCTTTAATGTCCATCACTACACCTGTGTCCTGAACCACCCAAATGTCTAGGGGAAAAAAAAGGCAAAACACAGTGCAAAGAAAAAAAATGGTCTCAGAACTTCTTTTTTCCCTCTATTGGGAAGCATTAGTACTTTTGGCCTCCAGTACTGTTATGATTAGGTAATTCAGAACCACAATGGACCTTGAAGTTCAGAGCACACAAAGTGACCTGACAATAACCAAAAGACATAGGACGAGCTCTGAGACGTGGGAACTCTGCTGACCGCAATCCCTAATCCTATCCAACCACACTAGAGGCAGCCGTGGATTGCGCCTAACGCTCCCTATGCAACTCGGCACAGCCTGAGCAACTAGCTAGGCCTAAGATAGAAAAATAAGCCTACCTTGCCTCAGAGAAATACCCCAAAGGAAAAGGCAGCCCCCCACATATAATGACTGTGAGTAGAGATGAAAATACAAACGCAGAGATGAAATAGATTTAGCAAAGTGAGGCCCAACTTACTGAACAGACCGAAGATAGGAAAGATAACTTTGCGGTCAACACAAAACCCTACAAACAACCACGCAGAGGGGGCAAAAAGACCCTCCGCACCGACTAACGGTACGGAGGTGCTCCCTCTGCATCCTAGAGCTTCCAGCAAGCCAGAAAAAACAATAAAGCAAGCTGGACAGAAAAAATAGCAAACAAAAATAACACAAGCAAAACTTAGCTTATGCAGAGCAGACAGGCCACAGGAACGATCCAGGAGGAAGCAAGACCAATACTACAACATTGACTGGAGGCCAGGAGCAAAGCACTAGGTGGAGTTAAATAGAGCAGCACCTAACGACTTCACCACATCACCTGAGGAAGGAAACTCAGAAGCCGCAGTACCACTTGTGACCACAGGAGGGAGCTCTGCCACAGAATTCACAACACCACCCCTTCTGAGGTCCCAGAGTTCTTGTCTGATTACCGGGATGTATTCGATGAGCCCAAGTCCAATGCCTACCTCCGCATGGGGATTGTGATTGTGCTATCGAGTTGATTCCTGGTAGTAAGTTTCCTAAGGGTCGACTGTTTAATTTATCTGTACCTGAGCACGCCGCTATGCGGAGTTACGTAAAAGAATCCTTGGAGAAGGGTCATATTCGGCCGTCGTCATCGCCATTGGGAGCAGGGTTCTTTTTTGTGGCCAAGAAGGATGGTTCGCTGAGACCTTGTATTGATTACCGCCTTCTAAATAAAATCACGGTCAAATTTCAGTACCCCTTGCCGCTGCTATCTGATTTGTTTGCTCGGATTAAGGGGGCTAGTTGGTTCACCAAGATAGATCTTCGTGGTGCATATAATCTTGTGCGTGTTAAGCGGGGCGATGAATGGAAAACTGCATTTAATACGCCCGAGGGCCATTTTGAGTACCTAGTTATGCCATTCGGACTTGCCAATGCTCCATCAGTATTTCAGTCCTTTATGCATGACATCTTCCGAGAGTACCTGGATAAATTCCTGATTGTATACTTGGATGATATTTTGGTCTTCTCGGATGATTGGGAGTCTCATGTGAAGCAGGTCAGAATGGTGTTCCAGGTCCTGCGTGCTAATTCTTTGTTTGTGAAGGGATCAAAGTGTCTCTTTGGTGTTCAGAAGGTTTCATTTTTGGGGTTCATTTTTTCCCCTTCTACCGTCGAGATGGACCCTGTTAAGGTCCAGGCCATTTATGATTGGACTCAGCCGACATCTCTGAAGAGTCTGCAAAAGTTCCTTGGCTTTGCTAATTTTTATCGTCGCTTCATCTGTAATTTTTCTAGTATTGCTAAACCATTGACCGATTTGACCAAGAAGGGTGCTGATGTGGTCAATTGGTCTTCTGCTGCTGTGGAAGCTTTTCAAGAGTTAAAGCGTCGTTTTTCTTCTGCCCCTGTGTTGTGTCAACCAGATGTTTCGCTTCCGTTCCAGGTAGAGGTTGATGCTTCTGAAATTGGAGCGGGGGCTGTTTTGTCGCAAAGAGGTGCTGATTGCTCGGTGATGAAGCCATGCGCCTTCTTTTCCAGGAAGTTTTCGCCTGCTGAGCGAAATTATGATGTTGGCAATCGAGAGTTGCTGGCCATGAAGTGGGCATTCGAGGAGTGGCGTCATTGGCTTGAAGGAGCTAAGCATCGCGTGGTGGTCTTGACTGATCACAAGAACTTGACTTATCTCGAGTCTGCCAAACGGTTGAATCCTAGACAGGCTCGTTGGTCGCTGTTTTTCTCCCGTTTTGACTTTGTGGTTTCGTACCTTCCGGGCTCTAAAAATATGAAGGCGGATGCCCTGTCTAGGAGTTTTGTGCCCGACTCTCCGGGTTTATCTGAGCCGGCGGGTATTCCCAAAGAGGGAGTAATTGTGTCTGCCATCTCCCCTGATTTGCGGCGGGTGCTGCAAAAATTTCAGGCTAATAAATCTGATCGTTGCCCAGCAGAGAAACTGTTTGTCCCTGATAGGTGGACGAATAAAGTTATCTCTGAGGTTCATTGTTCGGTGTTGGCTGGTCATCCTGGAATCTTTGGTACCAGAGATTTGGTGGCTAGATCCTTTTGGTGGCCGTCTCTGTCGCGGCATGTGCGTTCTTTTGTGCAGTCCTGTGGGATTTGTGCTCGGGCTAAGCCCTGCTGTTCTCGTGCCAGTGGGATGCTTTTGCCCTTGCCGATCCCGAAGAGGCCTTGGACACATATCTCTATGGATTTTATTTCGGATCTCCCCATCTCTCAAAAAATGTCGGTCATTTGGGTAGTTTGTGATCGCTTCTCTAAGATGATCCATTTGGTACCCTTGTCTAAATTACCTTCCTCCTCTGATTTGGTGCCATTGTTCTTCCAGCATGTGGTTCGTTTACATGGCATTCCAGAGAACATCGTTTCTGACAGAGGTTCCCAGTTTGTTTCGAGGTTTTGGCGAGCCTTTTGTGCTAGGATGGGCATTGATTTGTCCGTTAGTCGGTGCGGAGGGTCTTTTTGCCCCTCTGCATGGTTGTTTGTAGGTTTTTGTGTTGACCAGGGATTCAAGCTTGAGGAGGCTAATTTGCATATTCCAGGTGCCTTCTGGGAAAAGCGAAGTCTCCCTAAGCTAGAAGATCGTTGGGTACAGCCGGGACCAGCTGCTTGGAAAGCATCGCCAAACCAGGGATTCAAGCTTGAGGAGGCTAATTTGCATATTCCAGGTGCCTTCTGGGAAAGGCGAAGTCTCCCTAAGCTAGAAGATCGTTGGGTACAGCCGGGACCAGCTGCTTGGAAAGCATCGCCAAACCGCGCGCCGTAAGGATATTATTGCAAGAGAGCTTGGCTGAGTAGATTACACAAGAAGGAAAACACACAGCAAGTCAGCAGGATCTAGGAGCAACATGGCAGATGTGACAACCTACATGGTGAGCTGCAGAATGTGCTACATGTTCACAGACCGACCAGAAGAAGAATCAAATTTCACCTGTCAGAAGTGTAGACTAGTGGCCCTTTTAGAAGAAAAGGTGCGGGGTCTGGAAGAAAGAATAGCAACTTTGAAACTCATCAAAGAGAATGAAGACTTTCTAAACAGAACAGAAGCATCTCTACTGGTCACAGAAGGTGCAAAAAGTGTCAGAGAACCTCCAAAAGCAGATGAGTGGAAGCATGTGACCAAAAGAAGCAAGAAGACCATGGAGAAATCACCAACCACACAACTGAAGAACCGATATCAAATCTTTGTAGGGGATGAAGATGGCACACCTAAGGATGAAGCAATACCAGCAAGCAAAAAAGAAAAGGGCACACAGCAACAAGTGACAGCAAAAAGTACAGCCAAGAAGCAACGAAGAGTGGTGGTGGTGGGAGACTCACTACTGAGAGGCACAGAAGCAGCCATCTGCAGACCGGACATAACTGCAAGAGAAGTATGCTGCCTTCCAGGTGCGATGATCAAGGATGTGACCGATAGGATACCAAAGCTCTTCAGCTCCAAGGACGTCCACCCATTTCTTCTGATACATGTTGGCACCAATGACACGGCAAGGAAAGACCTACCGACAATCTGCAAAGACTTTGAAGAGTTGGGGAAGAAAGTAAAGGAACTGGATGCACAGGTAGTTTTTTCTTCTATCCTTCCAGTAGACTGGCATGGCACCAGGAGATGGAACAGGATCCTTGATGCAAACAACTGGCTAAGACGATGGTGCAGACAACAAGGATTCGGATTCCTGGACCACGGTGTGAATTACTGGTACGATGGACTCCTCGCCAGAGATGGACTACACCTCAACAAACCTGGGAAACACACATTCGCCAGAAGACTCGCTACACTCATCAGGAGGGCGTTAAACTAGAAGAAGAGGGGACGGGAAGAAAAACATTAGACTTGAACAAAGAAGACCCAGGAAAACATACTCAGATGGGAGGTAAGAACATTTCTAAAGCAATCCACAGCGAGGAGATTGGAACAAAACAAAATCCTCTAAACTGCATGCTCGCAAACGCCAGAAGCCTGACAAACAAGATGGAAGAACTAGAAGCAGAAATATCTACAGGTAACTTTGACATAGTGGGAATAACCGAGACATGGTTAGATGAAAGCTATGACTGGGCAGTTAACTTACAGGGTTACAGTCTGTTTAGAAAGGATTGTAAAAATCGGAGAGGAGGAGGGGTTTGTCTCTATGTAAAGTCTTGTCTAAAGTCCACTTTAAGGGAGGATATTAGCGAAGGAAATGAGGATGTCGAGTCCATATGGGTCGAAATTCATGGAGGGAAAAATGGTAACAAAATTCTCATTGGGGTCTGTTACAAACCCCCAAATATAACAGAAACCATGGAAAGTCTACTTCTAAAGCAGATAGATGAAGCTGCAACCCATAATGAGGTCCTGGTTATGGGGGACTTTAACTACCCGGATATTAACTGGGAAAGTGAAACCTGTGAAACCCATAAAGGCAACAGGTTTCTGCTAATAACCAAGAAAAATTATCTTTCACAATTGGTGCAGAATCCAACCAGAGGAGCAGCACTTTTAGACCTAATACTATCTAATAGACCTGACAGAATAACAAATCTGCAGGTGGTCGGGCATCTAGGAAATAGCGACCACAATATTGTACAGTTTCACCTGTCTTTCACTAGGGGGACTTGTCAGGGAGTCACAAAAACACTGAACTTTAGGAAGGCAAAGTTTGACCAGCTTAGAGATGCCCTTAATCTGGTAGACTGGGACAATATCCTCAGAAATAAGAATACAGATAATAAATGGGAAATGTTTAAGAACATCCTAAATAGGCAGTGTAAGCGGTTTATACCTTGTGGGAATAAAAGGACTAGAAATAGGAAAAACCCAATGTGGCTAAACAAAGAAGTAAGACAGGCAATTAACAGTAAAAAGAAAGCATTTGCACTACTAAAGCAGGATGGCACCATTGAAGCTCTAAAAAACTATAGGGAGAAAAATACTTTATCTAAAAAACTAATTAAAGCTGCCAAAAAGGAAACAGAGAAGCACATTGCTAAGGAGAGTAAAACTAATCCCAAACTGTTCTTCAACTATATCAATAGTAAAAGAATAAAAACTGAAAATGTAGGCCCCTTAAAAAATAGTGAGGAAAGAATGGTTGTAGATGACGAGGAAAAAGCTAACATATTAAACACCTTCTTCTCCACGGTATTCAAGGTTGGAAAATGAAATGCTAGGTGAAATCCCAAGAAACAATGAAAACCCTATATTAAGGGTCACCAATCTGACCCAAGAAGAGGTGCGAAATCGGCTAAATAAGATTAAAATAGATAAATCTCCGGGTCCGGATGGCATACACCCACGAGTACTAAGGGAACTAAGTAATGTAATAGATAAACCATTATTTCTTATTTTTAGGGACTCTATAGCGACAGGATCTGTTCCGCAGGACTGGCGCATAGCAAATGTGGTGCCAATATTCAAAAAGGGCTCTAAAAGTGAACCTGGAAATTATAGGCCAGTAAGTCTAACCTCTATTGTTGGTAAAATATTTGAAGGGTTTCTGAGGGATGTTATCCTGGATTATCTCAATGAGAATAACTGTTTAACTCCATATCAGCATGGGTTTATGAGAAATCGCTCCTGTCAAACCAATCTAATCAGTTTTTATGAAGAGGTAAGCTATAGGCTGGACCACGGTGAGTCATTGGACGTGGTATATCTCGATTTTTTCAAAGCGTTTGATACCGTGCCGCACAAGAGGTTGGTACACAAAATGAGAATGCTTGGTCTGGGGGAAAATGTGTGTAAATGGGTTAGTAACTGGCTTAGTGATAGAAAGCAGAGGGTGGTTATAAATGGTATAGTCTCTAACTGGGTCGCTGTGACCAGTGGGGTACCGCAGGGGTCAGTATTGGGACCTGTTCTCTTCAACATATTCATTAATGATCTGGTAGAAGGTTTACACAGTAAAATATCGATATTTGCAGATGATACAAAACTATGTAAAGCAGTTAATACAAGAGAAGATAGTATTCTGCTACAGATGGATCTGGATAAGTTGGAAACTTGGGCTGAAAGGTGGCAGATGAGGTTTAACAATGATAAATGTAAGGTTATACACATGGGAAGAAGGAATCAATATCACCATTACACACTGAATGGGAAACCACTGGGTAAATCTGACAGGGAGAAGGACTTGGGGATCCTAGTTAATGATAAACTTACCTGGAGCAGCCAGTGCCAGGCAGCAGCTGCCAAGGCAAACAGGATCATGGGGTGCATTAAAAGAGGTCTTGATACACATGATGAGAGCATTATACTGCCTCTGTACAAATCCCTAGTTAGACTGCACATGGAGTACTGTGTCCAGTTTTGGGCACCGGTGCTCATGAAGGATATAATGGAACTAGAGAGAGTACAAAGGAGGGCAACAAAATTAATAAAGGGGATGGGAGAACTACAATACCCAGATAGATTAGCGAAATTAGGATTATTTAGTCTAGAAAAAAGATGACTGAGGGGCGATCTAATAACCATGTATAAGTATATAAGGGGACAATACAAATATCTCGCTGAGGATCTGTTTATACCAAGGAAGGTGACGGGCACAAGGGGGCATTCTTTGCTTCTGGAGGAGAGAAGGTTTTTCCACCAACATAGAAGAGGATTCTTTACTGTTAGGGCAGTGAGAATCTGGAATTGCTTGCCTGAGGAGGTGGTGATGGCGAACTCAGTCGAGGGGTTCAAGAGAGGCCTGGATGTCTTCCTGGAGCAGAACAATATTGTATCATACAATTATTAGGATCTGTAGAAGGACGTAGAACTGGGGATTTATTATGATGGAATATAGGCTGAACTGGATGGACAAATGTCTTTTTTCGGCCTTACTAACTATGTTACTATGTTACTATGTTACCGCAAAGCTATCTTTCCTATCCTCGGTCTATTCAGTAAGTCTGGCCTCACTTTCATCTCTGTGTTTGTATTTTCATCTTACTCACAGTCATTATATGTGGGGGGCTGCCTTTTCCTTTGGGGAATTTCTCTGAGGCAAGGTAGGCTTATTTTTCTATCTTCAGGACTAGCTAGTTTCTCAGGCTGTGCCGAGTTGCATAGGGAGCGTTAGGCGCAATCCACGGCTACCTCTAGTGTGGTTTGATAGGTTTAGGGATTGCGGTCAGCAGAGTTTCCACGTCTCAGAGCTCGTCCTATGTTTTGTGGTTTTTGTCAGGTCACTTGTGTGCTCTGAACTTCAAGGTCCATTGTGGTTCTGAATTACCTATTCATAACAGTTTCCCCAGGGCTTCCCAGTAGTGTAGATGTTGATGGTAGGCGATGCGAGACGCCGTGAATAACGAGGACACAGTGGGTGCAGTCTCTTTACCTTTACTGGAGGCTTCAGCATCCACAGTCCGGGGTACCAGGTTACAGGGTCGGCAGAGTCCGGCCGGTCTGATGGCAATTCCAGAGTCCCCTGAGCCAGGTGGAAATCAGTAGCCTTCCCTTTGCACACAGTAACGTAGTAGGTCCCTACTTGCATTAGCTCCTAATATTGTCCTCACTCTTGTTACTCTTCTCCTGTCCCCCAGATGGATAGGACAAAACCCGTATGACGGTGGTGGCCTGAGGCTATTTTATAGGGACCCTAGTGTCGCCCCTCCTCCGCGTTGCCACCTTGTCTGCTTAGGCTCTTAGGTCGGACAGCCAGCTTGGAACCGACTGCCCTGCCGGTCTCTGCAGTAAAGCACAGAGTCTATCTATTCTATTTTTCCTGGGCCAAGGAGAAAAATAACTGGATCGTTGCTCTGTGGTCCAAGGTGTTGTTTTCATATGAAAGTAAATTTTGCATTTCATTTGGAAATCAAGGTCCCAGAGTCTGGAGGAAGAGTGGAGAGGCACATAATACAAGCTGCTTGAGGTCTAGTGTGAAGTTTCCACAATCAGTGATGGTTTGGGGAGCCATGTCATCTGCTGGTGTAGGTCCACTGTGTTTTATCAAGACCAAAGTCAGCGCAGCCGTGTACCAGGAAATTTTAGAGCACTTCATGCTTCCCTCTGCCGACAAGCTTTTTGGAGATGGAAGTTTCATTCTCCAGCAGGACTTGGCACCTGTCCACACTGCCAAAAGTACCAATACCTTGTTTAAAAGCAACATACTGTGCTTGACTGGCCAGCATACTTGCCTGACCTTAACCCCATAGAGATTCTATGGGGTATTGTCAAGAGGAAGATGAGAGACACCAGACCCAACAATGCAGATGAGCTCAAGGCTGCTATCAAAGCAACCTGGGCTTCCATAACACCTCAGCAGTGCCACAGGTCGATCGCCTCCATGCCACGCCACATTAATGCAATAATTGATGCCAAAGGAGCCCCGACCATGCATTGAGTGCATTTACTGAACATACAATTCAATAGGCCAACATTTGGATTTTAAAATCATTTTTCAAGCTGGTGTTATAAATTATTCTAATTTACTGAGATAATGAATTTTGGGTTTTCTTTGGCTGTAAGCCAGAATCATCAACATTAACAGAAATAAACACTTGAAATACATCACTCTGTAATGACTCTATATAATATATGAGTTTCACTTTTTGTTTTGTAGAACTGAAATAAATGAACTTTGTGATGATATTCCAATTGTGTGAGAAGCACGTGTACATTCTGTTTACATCGCTGAACATTGCGCTGATGGCATATATAAAAATCTGTAAAACTTGCCCTTGTAAAGTGACGCTTTGTGATAAGTTCATAAACAGTGTGCACTGAGCAGGTTTTGGATTAATATGATTGATAGATAATATCTAGTATTAGAATGAAGAACAGACTGAGAATTCTAGAATTAAACATGTGAAATCTATTTTAGGTTGACATTTGGGTGTTTCATTTTTCTGAACATTATAACTTGCCAATCTTTACATGCTAATAATTTCATACTGTATATGAAAGACTACTATTTTTGTATTCTGAACTTAGACTGACTTGCATGATATATTAAGTTATATAAAATATAATTCACATAATGGGAACCTCAAAATAGAAATAAGGGTCTCCAACATCAGTACTTATAACAATAAAATGTATCTTTATTAATATAATTATAAAAACATCATCCAGAGAAGGTGCTTGATCCAAAAAATGAGGGACTATAATGTCCTGGGACTTCCCGCAAACTAACCCACTGATGTCATATAGTTAAATATACAATATGCATATAGGTCATAAAACAATCATGGCAATATTCTCATGTTAAATGTAACAATCTGGTACTAACAATAAATATATGCCCACTATAAAATGGTACAATTTCATACAGAAACAATGCCCCAAATGTGCATCAATAGACCCATGGTAATAAACAATCTATAATGATGTAAACTTCTCAGTCATTGTATCGGCATACACATACCAAATAATGGGTAGGTGGGGGTTCCCGGACATCCCTCTGCCCCGATGCGCGTTTCGCTCTGCTTCTACGGGAGGTATATTAAGTTATATGAAAGAAAGAAAAAGAACGACTGTGCTTCATAGGGCATCTCTGCAAGGTTAGTGGTGTGATTTACAAGGTGTCTGTGCATATGCATTCATCTTGTAGGGTTGTCTGCAGAACACAACCCCAATGTGCACTTTTGCTATGATATTCTTTTGTGGAGTGCTTTATGGCTTAGTTTCCGGAATTCCCATCCTTGGATCTGTTTTTGTAAATGGTTTTCTAGAATGTATGGTAAACATTAGGGATATTGCTGGCGCTGCCAAGAGATTAGAGATTAGATGATTAATTTCATATTCATAATAGTTTAACAGAGTTTATTGTACTGCCTTAAAACAGTTCACTGTTCGCTTCGTCAGTTCCGATCACCCAAAAATTCTGCCCATCTAATGAAGGAATTTCACCCCAAAATGTTTTGTACTAACCCCTTTAATCCTGGTGATTTTACATTTTTCATTTTTGTTTTTTGCTCTTCTTCCTTGAGCCATAACTTTTTTATTTTTCTGTTACTGTGGCCATATGAGGACTTGCTTTTTGTGGGTCAAGGTACACTTTTAAATGACACCATTGATCTTACCATATAATGTACTGGAAAACTGAAAAATAATTCCAAGTGCGGCGAAATTGCAAAAAAAATTGCAGTGGGAAAGTGGAGCACAACAGCCATTTTGTGCCTATCCCAGCTGGACAGATGCGCCATTTCTAGGTGGCTGCGGGCTGCTATTGTTAGGCCGATATCTATGACCCCCTACCAGCCTGATAATACCTGCCCCAGTTGTCTGCTTTAACTTGGTTGATTGTGAAAAATGGGGGGGGGGGACCACACGCCGCTTTTTAAAATTATTTATTTAAATAATTTAAAAAATCAGAGTGGAGACCCCTTTATTCTTGATAACCGGCCTTGTTTAAGCTGACAGCTGAGGGTTGCAGCCCCCAGCTGTGAGTTTTGCCTGGCTGGCTATCAAAAATGCAGGGAAACCCATGTACTTTTATTTATTTAGAGTGTATGCGCTAGCTGAAGAACACTCCCATAAGTCGCTCCTGCTCTCGCTGTTATTAGTGGAAGCAGGTGTAGGCTGATGGTAGCAGTAGTCCCAACAGCTGATGCCAGTGACTGAAATTAAACTATATAACTCTAATCACAGCTGTGGGCTCACACTGTCATTTGACAGCATGGGGACCATGGCTATCTGACCAGACAGTGTTCAGGGGCTGAACCCAAACAGTAACACAAACTTCCTGGTGAGGTCTGTGCTCGAATAGTAGGTGTTCAGTACGGATGCTGAACTTTACTGTTTGGGTTCGCCCATATCTTATCAGGGCTATTTGATGACTCTTCTGATCTATTGGCAGCTATGGCACTACTCCTCATTTTTGTCATATGTTTTAGAAAACTTTAGCCTTTCCTGCAGATTGGTCACACCCCAAATTGTTGTAGCGGTACATCGTCATTTGCTCCATGTGTGGGAAAAATGCTTAACCTTTTCACGCCGCAAGAAATATCCATTTTTTATGTTTACGTTTTTTCCTCTCCTTCTTCCTAGAGCCTCTTTTATTTTTCTGTCCATATAAACATATTAGGGCCTGTTTTTTGTAGGACAAGTTGTACTTTTGAATGACACTATTCATTTTACCACATACTAAAGTGGAAAATGGGACAAAAAATACAAGTGAGGAGAAATTATGAAAAAAGCGCTATTCTGACATTGTTTTTTTGAAATTGTTTTTGCATTGTACATTTTATGGTAAAAAAATCACCTTGCCATATGATTCTCCTCATCAATACAATTACGTCAATACCCAATATGTCCATTTTTTCTTAAATTATTTTAGTGATGAAAGAAAAAAATCAGAAGTTTGCAAAAAATTTTTATTTGGGTCGTATCGCCATTTACAGAAAAATTTTCACTTTTCTGCCTATGGAGTTGTGTGTTGGCTTATTTTTTGTGTGGCAAGACAACGTTTCTATTAATAACATTTTGGGATATGTCACGGATCCCTTCTCTGTGGTGTCACTTATTCGTCACGTGCCTGCTCTCACACGTGACTTTGGGTTGTGCCTGGAAGGGTTAATCTATCTCCCCACTCTCAGTCCAGCATTCAACCTCTGTCATATGCTGTAATGGGAGCATAAATCACACACCGACCCAGGCCACACACCCGCTCTTACGCGCTGCCACCACTCATCGAATACACGGGCGATGAGTCCCGGAACTAACAATAATACTAATAAAAATATGTCTATCACTCATGAGGCTCACGCACCTTTAGGCTATGGATTCTTTTAGAACATTCAAGGTTCAACTTGTTAAAGTTTTATACTTTAATAGCAAAAAGTTCAATGCTTACAAAAAGAAAAAGGTATAAAAATATGATAATAAAAAGACATACAACTTATGCAAAACAGTGTCAAAATAAGCAGGAGAAAACTTACAGAAATTATCTAACTGGTAGTTGCTTTCTGCTCCCTGAGGGAAGGAAGAATGTAGATTGGATCACATCAGCTTCTCAGGCTACCCCCATCATGTGAACAAAATTCTCTGTTTGCAGCCTAAATTTATAACTTTGGTCTGAGGTCAGGTTTCTAAACCAGCCCCCCAGGCCAATATCATAACTGCTGCCTGTTTGATTGGGCCACGGCCGCGCCCCCAATGAATATATTATTTTCTCTTGTGGAAGGGTTCTCAGGGATAGATTACCTCAGGCCACAATTTAGCATCTCCCCTCCAAGACCTCAGAGGTGTCAAGTGTTCCTTTGTTCTTGGCCTTTGCCAGACCTCCTGGTGGGATATGGAGACAGAATTTCTGCTAGTCCCAAGGAAGTACCTATTAACACCTAGGTGCGACTTGCCTTCAGGACAGATGTTACATTATCACTAGTCACACATATAACCCTAGACATATGTCCCTACACACACACACATATATATATATATATATATACACATACAGTATTTCACCACGGGATAGATTGGACTTTTTGATTGCTTGTTGCAGCATTTCTTTGTGGTATTGCAACCACCAACAAAATGTAATTTACAGCAGCATTTAACAGGTTAGCAATTGTGGTTGGAGGACCGCTCCACCCATGATTGTTAGCAGCATATCCTGGCTGTGATATCCACAGCCATCACCTGCTGGGTATGGGGTGGGCTCGCTGCGTGAGCCCACTCCATATGCCTGCTTGCGCCGTACATTTACAGAAGATGTCGTGAAGTGGTTAAAATAGTCAGAAGATAACTTACAACCTTTTTCGAGAAGGGGACATTTAAAGCTACCTTGCAATCATGTCTTTACTGTGCTTCGTATGAAAGTCACCTTTTAACTCTAGATTTAGTCTAGCAATATGGCACGCCATAAATATACTGTATATTGTATGTAATACTGTATATTGTATGTAAAAAGGAACTTTTATGTTTTACACAAATTTACCATTTTACAAAATGCTTTTTGTTTGTTAATAAAGAGACAATTGGCATAGTGTTGGCATTGCAGTATGAAGCATTCTATGTTTCTATGATTCCAGAAGATGTACCATTAGATAATTAATCTCTGCATATGTAAATCAATATACATGGAGTTAAACATTTGTCAGAGCCCAAATTAAAAAAAAAAAATAAGACATAAAGTCACATTTTCCCATGGGATAAATTTGAGAAAACTGAACACCATAACGAATATATCCATAATAAAATGATATTGAAGCTCTGAATGGAATCACACTGTACGTAATTCTATTGTGGACATGTGAGCAGGTGGCTGGATGCAGTAACGGATAGGAGGCAGAGCAAGGGTTAAAATTAACTTTACTATACTCATGCAGGGAGGAGAGAAAGTATAGACAGGTGCTATCAACATTTTAATTACACCAACGAAGGGAGTGAGGGCACAGGGTATAAACAATGTTCTACAGTAGTTAAATTATTGGTCCGGCGGCTTCAGAGTGATGAGTCTCAGATGCGCACGGTGGTGCCAACACGGTTAGCACGTGGTGGAAACGATGAAGGCTCGTAAGCGTCAATGGATCGGTTCCTGGTGATGATGGTGAGTCCTCGATGTCTGTCCCGGGGTCCTGAGTAGCAGTGAGAAGAGCAGTCCTGTGCTAGGATAAGGTCCGGGAGAAGAAAGCGGGTGAGTAAGGGTAAAGTTCTCGATAAGTCATACGGTTTCTTTTAGGTGGCATGCGCATGTTATACGGTGTCCCGTGACGTAGAGTTACTTGAGCAGAGGGACACAACGGGTGGAAAATGGTTCTCCGGTCACAGTCTTTGTAGGGAGCAGCTGGAACAATGTAGCGCGGTCCTGCGCTGTCACGGTGCTCAGAGGACAGAGCACCTAAATTCCCTTGCGCAGCTGCATCTTCCCGCCCAGTCTGCCTGCCGTTTCGTGCGCTCTGTCCTTTTTATCCTCACCCCGGCCCCTGCTGTCAAGTGCAAAGGTCGGTCCAGGTCTCTAAGCTTTCTCCCAGACAACAAAAGCGACAGGCCAGACAGTTCTGGCCACTGTGTGAAAAAGGTATCCCCAATCAGGGCTCTATTCTTACAGGTAGACAGAGCATGTGCGTTAGATCATTGGTCCAGTTGGCAACGATGAAAAGGAAAAGGACTAGTTTCAAGTTCTGATGCAGGAATGGTTCACATGGAAATGTAGAGCTTTCCACCCTGAGTAAAGTAAGATAACTAGTAGGGACGGGAGCAGTAGAAATTATATAGAATTTATCTGGAGAACCTGAGTGTATGTAGGCCAGATGCATATGCCTGAAGATCCATGAGGTCAGGGGTATAGGTAAAACCATAATGTTACAAAGAAACCAAGCACCAAGGTTTCCAAACACACTGGACCTATAGGCTTTGACATTTACGTTATAAATGGTCATTAATTCTTGATTAAATTTTGATTCTCATCTTTACCTTTGCAGTATCTGGGTAGGTATGCTGTGGACAACCGTGCTTAGTGTATAACTGAGTAGCATGCTTGAGATAGAGAAGAGATATGTGAGTAGAAACTCTGAAGACCATAGTTATAATTATTTAATTTATGTAGCACTAACATACTCCGTAGCACTTCATACCTCAGAGGAAATATGTACAAACAATATCTGACATTACAGAAGGACACGTAGGCAACCAAATTGAACAAGAGGAGTGAGGGCCCTTATTTATTTTCACAATCTAAAATGAAATTGGGGAGGCCAAAAAGGAAAAAGTGCTTGCATGGCAGCTGGAAGATGTGGAAACAGAAAGTACCAAATTCTTAGGAAGATGTAGAAATGGACAGGTGAGAACAGATTACAGATATGATGTGAGGGTCCTGCCTAAAGAAATGTGTAGGACACATTTAAAACCATGGACAGTGGGAATTAACCAGATTATCTCTGGTAGTGTATTCCAAAGAACAGGTTCAACATGAGGAAAGTCTTGAAAACAGGAGTCAATGATTCGGATTGTGGGGAGATGTTAGTTTAAAATCATTGGGTGTAAATCTGGAAGTGGGAAACAGAGCGCACAATAGGGCGATAGCCTTTGGAGGGAGAGTAGGAGAGTGCTGGGTACACTCATCTGGTGGAGTTGTGAATGGAACAACTCCTATGTAGGCATGAAGAAAGATAGCTGCTGCTGCCCTGTGGCTGGTGGATGAATCCTCCAGGAGATATTGGATCCAGTTGGATTAACATGTAGGTGGACTGCACTCCTAGAGGGCATCAATTCTTCAGAAATTATGAGGAAAAGGCTTTTTATTCACAACACATTTGAACACCATACTGGCGTGTTTTTCAAGTGAAAAAAAGAAATGTGCAAAACATGATAAGAGATGGGTTTCTAAAGGCCCCAAAAGGATGTCAATTACATAGAGAACACCTACAGGAACACTTAAACCAATAGGGAAATTGGGAAGGGGAGGGAAGTTCAACTGGCAATTACAAATTGATTACAGTTATCGAAAAAAAAATGCCATACTTATTGATAAAATGTAAGGAGATGAAGCCTGAGGGGGAACATTTAACAAAGGAGCCACACAGGCACATGAGGGAAAGAGGAGAACTATACATATAAATTATAACACTTAACTAAAGGACAAATTGTTAAGTAGAAGAACCATATTTTTCAGACCATAAGATGCACCTAGGTTTTAGATGAGGAAATAAAAATAAAAGCAAAAAATGTGATCAATTCTATACTAATGTCCCTTATCCTGGTATATATGGCCCCCTAATCCCTATCCTGGTATGAATGCCCCATCCCCATCCTGGTATACATGGTCCCCTCATCCTTATCTTGGTATGCATAGACCCGTCATCCCCATCCTGGTATACATGGCCACCTCATCCCTATCCTTGTATGCATGGCCCCTTCATCCCCATCCTGGTATACATGGCACCCTCATCCCCATCCTGGTATACATGGCCACTTCATCCCTATCCGGGTATGCATGGACCCGTCATCCCCTTCCTGGTACACATGGCCACCTCATCCCTATCCTTGTATGCATGGCCCCTTCATCCCCATCCTGGTATACATGGCCTCTTCATCCCCATCCTGGTATACATGGCCACCTCATCCCTATCCGGGTATGCATGGACACCTCATCCCTACCCTGGTATGCATGACCTCCTCATCCATACCCTGGTATGCATGGCACCCTCATCCCTACCCTGGTATGTATGGCCCCTTCATTCCTACCCTGGTATGCATGCCCCCCTCATCTCTACCCTGGTATGCATGGTGCCCTCGTTCTTATCCTGGTTTGCATGCCCCCCTCATCCCTACCCTGGTATGCATGGCCTCCTCATCCCTGTCCTGATATGCATAGCCCCATCATCCCTATCCGGGTATGCATGCCCCCCTCTTCCCTATCCTGGTATGTATTACCCCTCATCCCTATCCTGACATGCATGCCCCCACATCCCTATCCTGGTATATATGGCCCCCCTCATCCCTATCCTGGTATGAATGGCCCCATCCCCATCCTGGTATGCATGGCCCCCTCATCCCCATCCTGGTATACATGGTCCCCTCATCCCTATCCTGGTATGCATTGCCCCTTCATCCCCATCTTGGTATACATGGCCCCCACATCCCTATTCGGGTATGCATGGGCCCCTCGTCCCTACCCTGGTAAGCATGGCCTCCTCATTCCTACCCTGGTATGCATGCCCCCCTCATCCCTACCCTGGTATGCATGGTACCCTCATTACTATCCTGGTTTTCATGCCCCCCTCATCCCTACCCTGGTATGCATGCCCCCTCATCCCTATTCTGGTATGCATTACCCCTCATCCCTATCCCGATAGGCATGGCCCCCTCATTCCTACCCTGGTATGCATGGGACCCTCATTCCTGTCCTGGTATGCATAGCCTCCTCATCCCTATCCTGGTATGCATGGCTCCCATTCCCATCTTGGTATGCATGGCCGCCTCATCCCTATGCTGGTATGCATAATCCCCATCCCCATACTGGTATGCATGGTCTCTTCATTGCCCTTCCTGGTATGCATGGCCCCCTCATGCCCATCGTGGCATGCATGCCCCCCTCATCCCTATCCTGATATGCATGAGCTTCTCATCCCTATCCTAGTATGTATGACCATCTCATCCCTATCCTGGTATGCATTGCCCCTTCATCCCCATCTTGGTATACATGGCCCCTGCATCCCTATTCGGGTATGCATGGGCCCCTCATCCCTACCCTGGTAAGCATGGCCTCCTCATTCCTACCCTGGTATGCATGCCCCCCTCATCCTTACCCCGGTATGCATGGCCCCCTCATCCCTATCTTGGTATGCATGTCCTTCTCATCCCTGGTAGGCATGTCCCCTTATCTCTAGCCTGATAGGCACAACCTCCTCATCCCTATTCTAGTAGGCATGGTTCCCCTCATCCCAATCCTGGTATGCATGGCCCCCTCATTCCTATCCTTGTATGCAGTGCTTACATCTCCATCCTGGTATGCATGGTCCACTCATCGGAAGCCTGGTAGACATGTTCCCCTTATTCCTATCCTGGTATGAATGGTCCCCATCCCCATCCTGGTATGCATGACCTCATCCTTATCCTGGTATGATTGGCCCCCATCCCCATCCTGATATGAATTGCCCCATCCTTATCGTGGTATGATTAGCCCCCATCGCCAACCTGGTATGCATAGCCCCCATCATAAAAATATTTTAAAAATCCATAAACCATTATACTTACCTTTCCTGTGCTCCCTCGCAGCGTCTTGTTCCAATGCCAGCAGCTGATATATGCCTCTAAGCAGTGTATGGCAGTGATGCCACACTCTTCCTACAAGCAGAGGACGGCTGCCCGAACACTCACTGCTCCCTACGCCAGGACTATGTGGATCGCCCCCACGTAAGGGCAATGGGGTACTCGGTACCGGGTCCTTCAGTTCCCTCAGCGAGGATGTCACGGTGGCCCGACCCAGACCGTGGCCCTATGAGGGGCGCCCAATAAAAGGCAGAGTTCGTAGATAACGTGTTGTGAATTCTGCTCTTGGGTTCCCTCCAGTGGTTGTAGGTGGGAATGCAGTTGTCTCTGAGTCACAGACCTGGCCAGGTGTATCGGATGATTACAATTCTGACTGGGATATTTAAGTGGGCAGGATCCTTTAGCCCTTCCCAGTAGTCAATGTTCCTTGTGAAGTGTTGGATCGCTTTCTGGCTTCTCCTGCTCGCTGCCAATTTCAGCAAAGATAAGTGTTTGTTTTTTGTTTCTGTGGCACACTGCTGGTGTGCTTGTTTCAGTTTTATTCCTGCTCTGATTGTAGGATTCACTGGAGTTGCAGATTTACGCTCCTACATCTTTTAGTAAGGTGTAGGAAGTTTTTATATATTCTGCTGTGGATGTTTTGAAGGGTTTTAATACTGACCGCACAGAACTCTGTCCTATCCTGTCCTATCCTGTCCTATCTAGCTAGAGTGGCCTCCTGTGCTAATCCTGTTTTTTGCCTGTGTATGTTTTTTCCTCTCCGACTCACCGCCAATATTTGTGGGGGGCTGTCTATCCTTTGGGGATTTTCTCTGAGGCAAGATAGTATTCCTATTTCCATCTTTAGGGGTATTTAGTTCTCCGGCTGTGACGGTGTCTAGGTGTGTTAGGTACACTCCACGGCTACTTCTAGTTGCAGTGTTAAGTTCAGGATTGCGGTCAGTACAGTGGCCACTTTCTCCAGTGAAAGTTCTCATGCAGCTCCTAGGTCACCGGATCATAACAGTACTACTGGCCAACAATGAGTTAAATGCATCTCAGAAGAAGGGAAGGAAGCTCTTGAGCCATTTTTTTTTCTCCAGTCTGTTTTGTCTTCTCCTCCCTCTTTATCTCTGGGTGGCTGAGGAGCCTGGTGCAAGCATGAATGTTCAGGAATTAGCTTCTCGTGTAGGCCAGCTTGCTGCTGGGGTGCGAGGTATTTCTGATTATATTGTTCAAACTCCTGCTTTAGAACCGAAGATTCCTACTCCTGATTTGTTTTCTGGTGACAGGTCTAAATTCTTGAGTTTTAAAAACAACTGTAAACTGTTTTTTGACCTGAGACCTCGATCCTCTGGTGATTCCATTCAGCAGGTAAAAATCATAATCTCCCTGCTGCGTGGCGACCCGCAGGATTGGGCGTTTTCCCTGGAATCTGGGAATCCGGCTTTGCTTAATATTGACTCCTTTTTTCAGGCTTTAGGACTATTATATGATGAACCTAATTCTGTGGATCAAGCTGAGAAAACCTTGTTGGCCCTGTCTCAGGGTCAAGAGGCGGCAGAATTGTATTGTCAGAAATTCAGAAAATGGTCTGTGTTGACTAAATGGAATAATGATGCTTTGGTGGCAATTTTCAGAAGGGGGCTTTCTGAATCCATTAAAGATGTTATGGTGGGGTTTCCCACGCCTTCCGGTCTGAGTGATTCTATGTTTCTGGCCATTCAGATTGACCGACACCTGCGGGAGCGCAGAACTGTGCGCGCTGTGGCGTTATCCTCAGAGCAAATTTCTGAGTCTATGCAATGTGATAGATTTCTGTCTAGAACGGAACGACAAGGTTTCAGACGTCAAAATAGGTTGTGTTACTATTGTGGCAACGCTTCTCATGTCATTTCTGTCTGCCCTAAGAAGACAAAGAGGATTGCCAGTTCAATTACCATCAGTACTGCACAACCTAAATTTCTGTTATCTGTGTCCTTGATCTGCTCATTGTCATCATTTTCTGTCATGGCGTTTGTGGATTCAGGCGCCGCCTTGAATTTAATGGATTTTGAGTTTGCCAAGCGTTGTGGTTTTCCCTTGCAGCCTTTGCAGAACCCTATACCTTTAAGGGGCATTGATGCTACACTCTTGGCTAAAAATAAGCCCCAGTTTTGGACACAGGTGACCATGCGCATGGCGCCAGCCCATCAGGAAGATTGTCGATTTCTGGTGTTGCATAACTTGCATGATGCTATCGTGCTGGGTTTTCCATGGTTGCAGGTACATCATCCTGTGTTGGACTGGAAGTCCATGTCTGTGACTAGTTGGGATTGTCAGGGGGTTCATAATGATGTTCCTTTGATGTCAATCTCCTCTTCTTCACCTTCTGAAATTCCAGAGTTTTTGTCTGATTTTCAGAATGTATTCTATGAGCCCAAGTCCAGTTTCCGTCCACCGCACAGGGACTGCGATTGTGCTATTGACTTGATTCCAGGCTGTAAGTTTCCTAAGGGTCGACTTTTTAATCTATCTGTGCCTCAACATACCGCCATGCGGAGCTATATTAAGGAGTCTTTGGAGAAAGGGCATATTCGGCCATCTTCGTCACCGTTGGGAGCGGGGTTCTTTTTTGTTGCTAAAAAAGATGGTTCCTTGAGACCCTGTATAGATTATCGCCTCTTGAATAAAATCACAGTCAAGTTTCAATACCCTTTACCTTTGCTTTCCGATTTGTTTGCTAGGATTAAGGGAGCTAGTTGGTTTACGAAGATTGACCTTCGGGGGGCATATAATCTTGTTCGTATTAAGCAGGGTGATGAATGGAAAACTGCGTTTAATACGCCCGAAGGCCATTTTGAATACCTTGTGATGCCATTTGGACTTTCTAATGCTCCATCTGTTTTTCAGTCCTTCATGCATGATATCTTCCGGACTTATCTTGATAAATACTTGATTGTATATTTGGACGATATTTTGATTTTTTCCGATGATTGGGAGTCTCATGTGCAACAGGTCAGGATGGTATTTCAGATCCTTCGTGACAATGCCCTGTTTGTGAAAGGGTCTAAGTGTCTCTTTGGGGTGCTGTTGTGAATTCTGTGGCAGAGCTCCCTCCTGTGGTCACAAGTGGTACTTCGGCTGATTCTCTCTGTGAGCTTCCATTGGTGGAGGAAAGTGGTACTGCGGCTTCTGAGTTTCCTTCCTCAGGTGATGTGGTGAAGTAGTTAGGTGCTGCTCTATTTAACTCCACCTAGTGCTTTGATCCTGGCCTCCAGTCAATGTTCTAGTATTGCATTTCAAAAACCTGACCTGCACATCCAAACATAGACTGAGTGTGAACAGGTGCTGAACCCAGAGTCGCCAACTCGTATATAGTTAAATAAACAGGGCAGCACACTGCAGCGCCAAAACATGTAAACTTGAAAAAACGAAATTTGAACTGCATTACTGCACTAGAAATATGAAAAATGAGAGCTTTTAGCGCACAAAAATGGCCAATTTTATGTGTACCTCGTAGCCACGTTAAGGCATCTCTCTTATACGAGGTCCTAAGTTTGACCTACCTCACTGAGAATAAACGTCTCCATCTGAATGGGTACATGCAAAAACCTCTTCTTGGACTCAAATTCTCTCTCTATGTGGAGGGGTATTGGACCTACTATAATTAAAACACCTGAAGCTAGGAGGCGGGGAGTGCACGATCAGAAGGCTAGAGAATACATTTCAAAAACCTGACCTGCACATCCAAACATAGACTGAGTGTGAACAGGTGCTGAACCCAGAGTCGCCAACTCGTATATAGTTAAATAAACAGGGCAGCACACTGCAGCGCCAAAACATGTAAACTTGAAAAAACGAAATTTGAACTGCATTACTGCACTAGAAATATGAAAAATGAGAGCTTTTAGCGCACAAAAATGGCCAATTTTATGTGTACCTCGTAGCCACGTTAAGGCATCTCTCTTATACGAGGTCCTAAGTTTGACCTACCTCACTGAGAATAAACGTCTCCATCTGAATGGGTACATGCAAAAACCTCTTCTTGGACTCAAATTCTCTCTCTATGTGGAGGGGTATTGGACCTACTATAATTAAAACACCTGAAGCTAGGAGGCGGGGAGTGCACGATCAGAAGGCTAGAGAATACATTTCAAAAACCTGACCTGCACATCCAAACATAGACTGAGTGTGAACAGGTGCTGAACCCAGAGTCGCCAACTCGTATATAGTTAAATAAACAGGGCAGCACACTGCAGCGCCAAAACATGTAAACTTGAAAAAACGAAATTTGAACTGCATTACTGCACTAGAAATATGAAAAATGAGAGCTTTTAGCGCACAAAAATGGCCAATTTTATGTGTACCTCGTAGCCACGTTAAGGCATCTCTCTTATACGAGGTCCTAAGTTTGACCTACCTCACTGAGAATAAACGTCTCCATCTGAATGGGTACATGCAAAAACCTCTTCTTGGACTCAAATTCTCTCTCTATGTGGAGGGGTATTGGACCTACTATAATTAAAACACCTGAAGCTAGGAGGCGGGGAGTGCACGATCAGAAGGCTAGAGAATACATTTCAAAAACCTGACCTGCACATCCAAACATAGACTGAGTGTGAACAGGTGCTGAACCCAGAGTCGCCAACTCGTATATAGTTAAATAAACAGGGCAGCACACTGCAGCGCCAAAACATGTAAACTTGAAAAAACGAAATTTGAACTGCATTACTGCACTAGAAATATGAAAAATGAGAGCTTTTAGCGCACAAAAATGGCCAATTTTATGTGTACCTCGTAGCCACGTTAAGGCATCTCTCTTATACGAGGTCCTAAGTTTGACCTACCTCACTGAGAATAAACGTCTCCATCTGAATGGGTACATGCAAAAACCTCTTCTTGGACTCAAATTCTCTCTCTATGTGGAGGGGTATTGGACCTACTATAATTAAAACACCTGAAGCTAGGAGGCGGGGAGTGCACGATCAGAAGGCTAGAGAATACATTTCAAAAACCTGACCTGCACATCCAAACATAGACTGAGTGTGAACAGGTGCTGAACCCAGAGTCGCCAACTCGTATATAGTTAAATAAACAGGGCAGCACACTGCAGCGCCAAAACATGTAAACTTGAAAAAACGAAATTTGAACTGCATTACTGCACTAGAAATATGAAAAATGAGAGCTTTTAGCGCACAAAAATGGCCAATTTTATGTGTACCTCGTAGCCACGTTAAGGCATCTCTCTTATACGAGGTCCTAAGTTTGACCTACCTCACTGAGAATAAACGTCTCCATCTGAATGGGTACATGCAAAAACCTCTTCTTGGACTCAAATTCTCTCTCTATGTGGAGGGGTATTGGACCTACTATAATTAAAACACCTGAAGCTAGGAGGCGGGGAGTGCACGATCAGAAGGCTAGAGAATACATTTCAAAAACCTGACCTGCACATCCAAACATAGACTGAGTGTGAACAGGTGCTGAACCCAGAGTCGCCAACTCGTATATAGTTAAATAAACAGGGCAGCACACTGCAGCGCCAAAACATGTAAACTTGAAAAAACGAAATTTGAACTGCATTACTGCACTAGAAATATGAAAAATGAGAGCTTTTAGCGCACAAAAATGGCCAATTTTATGTGTACCTCGTAGCCACGTTAAGGCATCTCTCTTATACGAGGTCCTAAGTTTGACCTACCTCACTGAGAATAAACGTCTCCATCTGAATGGGTACATGCAAAAACCTCTTCTTGGACTCAAATTCTCTCTCTATGTGGAGGGGTATTGGACCTACTATAATTAAAACACCTGAAGCTAGGAGGCGGGGAGTGCACGATCAGAAGGCTAGAGAATACATTTCAAAAACCTGACCTGCACATCCAAACATAGACTGAGTGTGAACAGGTGCTGAACCCAGAGTCGCCAACTCGTATATAGTTAAATAAACAGGGCAGCACACTGCAGCGCCAAAACATGTAAACTTGAAAAAACGAAATTTGAACTGCATTACTGCACTAGAAATATGAAAAATGAGAGCTTTTAGCGCACAAAAATGGCCAATTTTATGTGTACCTCGTAGCCACGTTAAGGCATCTCTCTTATACGAGGTCCTAAGTTTGACCTACCTCACTGAGAATAAACGTCTCCATCTGAATGGGTACATGCAAAAACCTCTTCTTGGACTCAAATTCTCTCTCTATGTGGAGGGGTATTGGACCTACTATAATTAAAACACCTGAAGCTAGGAGGCGGGGAGTGCACGATCAGAAGGCTAGAGAATACATTTCAAAAACCTGACCTGCACATCCAAACATAGACTGAGTGTGAACAGGTGCTGAACCCAGAGTCGCCAACTCGTATATAGTTAAATAAACAGGGCAGCACACTGCAGCGCCAAAACATGTAAACTTGAAAAAACGAAATTTGAACTGCATTACTGCACTAGAAATATGAAAAATGAGAGCTTTTAGCGCACAAAAATGGCCAATTTTATGTGTACCTCGTAGCCACGTTAAGGCATCTCTCTTATACGAGGTCCTAAGTTTGACCTACCTCACTGAGAATAAACGTCTCCATCTGAATGGGTACATGCAAAAACCTCTTCTTGGACTCAAATTCTCTCTCTATGTGGAGGGGTATTGGACCTACTATAATTAAAACACCTGAAGCTAGGAGGCGGGGAGTGCACGATCAGAAGGCTAGAGAATACATTTCAAAAACCTGACCTGCACATCCAAACATAGACTGAGTGTGAACAGGTGCTGAACCCAGAGTCGCCAACTCGTATATAGTTAAATAAACAGGGCAGCACACTGCAGCGCCAAAACATGTAAACTTGAAAAAACGAAATTTGAACTGCATTACTGCACTAGAAATATGAAAAATGAGAGCTTTTAGCGCACAAAAATGGCCAATTTTATGTGTACCTCGTAGCCACGTTAAGGCATCTCTCTTATACGAGGTCCTAAGTTTGACCTACCTCACTGAGAATAAACGTCTCCATCTGAATGGGTACATGCAAAAACCTCTTCTTGGACTCAAATTCTCTCTCCATGTGGAGGGGTATTGGACCTACTATAATTAAAACACCTGAAGCTAGGAGGCGGGGAGTGCACGATCAGAAGGCTAGAGAATACATTTCAAAAACCTGACCTGCACATCCAAACATAGACTGAGTGTGAACAGGTGCTGAACCCAGAGTCGCCAACTCGTATATAGTTAAATAAACAGGGCAGCACACTGCAGCGCCAAAACATGTAAACTTGAAAAAACGAAATTTGAACTGCATTACTGCACTAGAAATATGAAAAATGAGAGCTTTTAGCGCACAAAAATGGCCAATTTTATGTGTACCTCGTAGCCACGTTAAGGCATCTCTCTTATACGAGGTCCTAAGTTTGACCTACCTCACTGAGAATAAACGTCTCCATCTGAATGGGTACATGCAAAAACCTCTTCTTGGACTCAAATTCTCTCTCTATGTGGAGGGGTATTGGACCTACTATAATTAAAACACCTGAAGCTAGGAGGCGGGGAGTGCACGATCAGAAGGCTAGAGAATACATTTCAAAAACCTGACCTGCACATCCAAACATAGACTGAGTGTGAACAGGTGCTGAACCCAGAGTCGCCAACTCGTATATAGTTAAATAAACAGGGCAGCACACTGCAGCGCCAAAACATGTAAACTTGAAAAAACGAAATTTGAACTGCATTACTGCACTAGAAATATGAAAAATGAGAGCTTTTAGCGCACAAAAATGGCCAATTTTATGTGTACCTCGTAGCCACGTTAAGGCATCTCTCTTATACGAGGTCCTAAGTTTGACCTACCTCACTGAGAATAAACGTCTCCATCTGAATGGGTACATGCAAAAACCTCTTCTTGGACTCAAATTCTCTCTCCATGTGGAGGGGTATTGGACCTACTATAATTAAAACACCTGAAGCTAGGAGGCGGGGAGTGCACGATCAGAAGGCTAGAGAATACATTTCAAAAACCTGACCTGCACATCCAAACATAGACTGAGTGTGAACAGGTGCTGAACCCAGAGTCGCCAACTCGTATATAGTTAAATAAACAGGGCAGCACACTGCAGCGCCAAAACATGTAAACTTGAAAAAACGAAATTTGAACTGCATTACTGCACTAGAAATATGAAAAATGAGAGCTTTTAGCGCACAAAAATGGCCAATTTTATGTGTACCTCGTAGCCACGTTAAGGCATCTCTCTTATACGAGGTCCTAAGTTTGACCTACCTCACTGAGAATAAACGTCTCCATCTGAATGGGTACATGCAAAAACCTCTTCTTGGACTCAAATTCTCTCTCTATGTGGAGGGGTATTGGACCTACTATAATTAAATCACCTGAAGCTAGGAGGCGGGGAGTGCACGATCAGAAGGCTAGAGAATACATTTCAAAAACCTGACCTGCACATCCAAACATAGACTGAGTGTGAACAGGTGCTGAACCCAGAGTCGCCAACTCGTATATAGTTAAATAAACAGGGCAGCACACTGCAGCGCCAAAACATGTAAACTTGAAAAAACGAAATTTGAACTGCATTACTGCACTAGAAATATGAAAAATGAGAGCTTTTAGCGCACAAAAATGGCCAATTTTATGTGTACCTCGTAGCCACGTTAAGGCATCTCTCTTATACGAGGTCCTAAGTTTGACCTACCTCACTGAGAATAAACGTCTCCATCTGAATGGGTACATGCAAAAACCTCTTCTTGGACTCAAATTCTCTCTCTATGTGGAGGGGTATTGGACCTACTATAATTAAAACACCTGAAGCTAGGAGGCGGGGAGTGCACGATCAGAAGGCTAGAGAATACATTTCAAAAACCTGACCTGCACATCCAAACATAGACTGAGTGTGAACAGGTGCTGAACCCAGAGTCGCCAACTCGTATATAGTTAAATAAACAGGGCAGCACACTGCAGCGCCAAAACATGTAAACTTGAAAAAACGAAATTTGAACTGCATTACTGCACTAGAAATATGAAAAATGAGAGCTTTTAGCGCACAAAAATGGCCAATTTTATGTGTACCTCGTAGCCACGTTAAGGCATCTCTCTTATACGAGGTCCTAAGTTTGACCTACCTCACTGAGAATAAACGTCTCCATCTGAATGGGTACATGCAAAAACCTCTTCTTGGACTCAAATTCTCTCTCTATGTGGAGGGGTATTGGACCTACTATAATTAAAACACCTGAAGCTAGGAGGCGGGGAGTGCACGATCAGAAGGCTAGAGAATACATTTCAAAAACCTGACCTGCACATCCAAACATAGACTGAGTGTGAACAGGTGCTGAACCCAGAGTCGCCAACTCGTATATAGTTAAATAAACAGGGCAGCACACTGCAGCGCCAAAACATGTAAACTTGAAAAAACGAAATTTGAACTGCATTACTGCACTAGAAATATGAAAAATGAGAGCTTTTAGCGCACAAAAATGGCCAATTTTATGTGTACCTCGTAGCCACGTTAAGGCATCTCTCTTATACGAGGTCCTAAGTTTGACCTACCTCACTGAGAATAAACGTCTCCATCTGAATGGGTACATGCAAAAACCTCTTCTTGGACTCAAATTCTCTCTCTATGTGGAGGGGTATTGGACCTACTATAATTAAAACACCTGAAGCTAGGAGGCGGGGAGTGCACGATCAGAAGGCTAGAGAATACATTTCAAAAACCTGACCTGCACATCCAAACATAGACTGAGTGTGAACAGGTGCTGAACCCAGAGTCGCCAACTCGTATATAGTTAAATAAACAGGGCAGCACACTGCAGCGCCAAAACATGTAAACTTGAAAAAACGAAATTTGAACTGCATTACTGCACTAGAAATATGAAAAATGAGAGCTTTTAGCGCACAAAAATGGCCAATTTTATGTGTACCTCGTAGCCACGTTAAGGCATCTCTCTTATACGAGGTCCTAAGTTTGACCTACCTCACTGAGAATAAACGTCTCCATCTGAATGGGTACATGCAAAAACCTCTTCTTGGACTCAAATTCTCTCTCTATGTGGAGGGGTATTGGACCTACTATAATTAAAACACCTGAAGCTAGGAGGCGGGGAGTGCACGATCAGAAGGCAGAGAGATGCCTTAACGTGGCTACGAGGTACACATAAAATTGGCCATTTTTGTGCGCTAAAAGCTCTCATTTTTCATATTTCTAGTGCAGTAATGCAGTTCAAATTTCGTTTTTTCAAGTTTACATGTTTTGGCGCTGCAGTGTGCTGCCCTGTTTATTTAACTATATACGAGTTGGCGACTCTGGGTTCAGCACCTGTTCACACTCAGTCTATGTTTGGATGTGCAGGTCAGGTTTTTGAAATGTATTCTCTAGCCTTCTGATCGTGCACTCCCCGCCTCCTAGCTTCAGGTGTTTTAATTATAGTAGGTCCAATACCCCTCCACATAGAGAGAGAATTTGAGTCCAAGAAGAGGTTTTTGCATGTACCCATTCAGATGGAGACGTTTATTCTCAGTGAGGTAGGTCAAACTTAGGACCTCGTATAAGAGAGATGCCTTAACGTGGCTACGAGGTACACATAAAATTGGCCATTTTTGTGCGCTAAAAGCTCTCATTTTTCATATTTCTAGTGCAGTAATGCAGTTCAAATTTCGTTTTTTCAAGTTTACATGTTTTGGCGCTGCAGTGTGCTGCCCTGTTTATTTAACTACATACGAGTGTTAGGGGTCGAGTTCCCGCTTCTGCACTGGGGGAATCTCGAGCCACTTCCGCTGCGGTCTCCCATTCTTGTCCAGCCGCAGTGGAGCCTGCTCAGCAAGGACGTCGGTCCCAGCGTCTTGCTCATTCTCACTCTGTTCAGAGAGTTAGTGCTGCTTCTCCAGTCTCTGCCATTAAAGTCAGTACTGGTCAGCAGCGAGCGGACTTCTCTGGGACTAAGTCCTTGTCTGCATGTACTGAGCATGCCCAGCGTAAGGTCTCCCGTTGGAGATCGAGGGTCATGTGCTCAGGCTCTGCAGCACATTCCATTGGTCCTCTTGGCAGGTCCTAGAAGGGCAAAAGTGCTGTGGCCACTTCCTGTGCTGCTCCTATATAAACTGCTCATGACCGCACGGCCATGCGTTAGTATTGTCTTGTTATTATGTGTGTGTGTAGATGGATGTATGTCGAAGGATGAAAGCTCCTAAATATCCCTCCCTAGTGTTGTTGACTGTTCGCGGATGACGGTAGCTATCTAGCGCCCGACTTGCCATCTACACGATACACACATCTCAGCGTCCTATAGCTGTGCCTGCCTGTACGGCGCCGTGCGCTTGCCTTGCGCTTTCCATACCCGAGTCTGGGTGGTTAGTGGCGTCCGTTAGTGCGGCATCGCTCGCACTCTTGTGCACATATTTGTCCTAAGGTTCTCTACACACCCAGTTGCGGTGTTACGCCAGCAAGGGTCTAATCGGGCTTCAATCCCTTCTGGGGTTAAGTCCGCTGACCACTTGCTCGCGCTCTAGTGCGGTACTGCGGTCCTGTGAGTTAACAGGATCGCTTTCTTCACGCTGGGTGAGGTTTAACCCACGCGTGTATACTTTAGTGTACCGCCATATTGTCTGCCAATTACTAGCAGCAGGTCTCCACCTGCACGGTGGACCCCGGACTGCGAACGCACCTTTATCATCTGTCTTGGTGCGTTCCGCCAGTCCTAACAGAATACTAGCGCCAGGGTCTGGCTAGTAAAATGGCGGACGACCAGCGTTTACAGCGGTACATCCAGCAGCTGGAGGGAAGGTTGGCGGCTCTTGAGCGTACAACCTCAGCTGTGGATGTCACTGCTGTAGCTGTGCAGGCTGCAAGTGTAGCCGCAGCCAGTTTGTCCACTGCCACCCCTGCTCCGACTTTATCCCGTCTCCCACTACCTGACAAGTTTGCTGGAGAGAGCAAACATTGTCGTGGATTCGTGAGCCAGTGCTCTATCCATCTCGAGCTCCTGGCTGCACGTTTTCCTACAGAGCGGGCTAAGGTGGGATTTATTGTCTCGCTGTTGTCGGGCAGGGCGTTGGAGTGGGCTACGCCGCTGTGGGAGCGTGATGATCATGTGGTGCAGAGTGCTCCGTTGTTTCTGGGCACGCTGAAAAAGGTCTTTCTAGGACCTCAACTCACCCATGATACAGCGCTCCAACTACTGGCATTAACTCAGGGTGAGTCCTTGGTCAGCCATTTTTCCGTCCGATTCCGTACTTTAGCTTCCGAGCTGGAGTGGTCGGATAAAGCCCTTATCCCCATATTCTGGAGGGGCCTGGCTGACCATGTTAAGGACGCTCTGGCCACTAGGGAGATTCCTGCCACACTGGAGGAGTTAATATCTATTTCTACTCGTATAGACCTCCGTTTTAACGAGCGGAGGTTGGAACGAGCCCAGTGTAGGCAGAGGTTTCGGCTGGCTCCTACCTTCGCCAAACCTTTGAAATCTCCAGTCCAGGCATCTGAGTCACATGAGACCTTGGAGGTGACACGAGCGGGATCCAAGTCTCAGTCCGCTCGTGCACATAAGGTTCGTCATGTTTGCCAGCAATCAGGACGTCTTGCCTCCAAGAGTCCTCAGCGGTCGGGGAAACGTCAGCGTCTAGTGGCAGTTGGAGGAGGTACACTAGACACGGCGACGTTTGCCTCAAAGTTGTCCTTCAAGGGGACAATTACCATAGGCCCATCCACTCTCACGGTCGAGCTATGCTTGGATTCTGGGGCAGAGGGTAACTTTATGTCCTCCGCCTTTGCCCAGCGTCACGCAATACCCTTGGTGATGCTCGCCCAGCCAGTGACCGTTCGAGTGGTAAATGGGTCAACACTACCTTCACAGATTACCCACCAAACCATTCCTTTCACCCTATCTGTGTCTCCATCACATCAGGAGATAATCTCCCTATTAGTCATTCCTGAGGGAATTGATGAGGTCCTGTTGGGGATGCCATGGCTTCGCTACCATTCTCCTCATATTGAGTGGTCCTCTGGGAGAATTTTGGGATGGAGTAAATCCTGTGAGGGTAGATGTCAGAGGGAGTGCGTTCAGGTTGCTACTACACAGGTACCCGCAGATCTTTCCTCTCTCCCCAAGCACTATTGGTCCCATGCAGACGTGTTCTCCAAAAGAGCTGCGGAGACCCTTCCGCCTCACCGCCCCTATGACTGTCCTATTGACCTCTTGCCTGGTGCTGAGCCTCCCCGGGGTCGAGTCTACCCGTTATCTCTCCCGGAGACGGAGGCAATGTCCCAGTATATTCAGGAGAATCTGGCAAGAGGATTCATTAGGAAGTCAGTGTCACCGGCAGGGGCTGGGTTCTTCTTCGTACAGAAGAAGACTGGAGACTTACGTCCATGCATAGACTACAGGGGTCTTAACGCCATTACCGTTAAGAACAAGTACCCATTACCCCTGATATCTGAGCTCTTTGATAGGCTACGGGGAGCAAAGGTATTTACAAAGTTAGATCTGCGGGGTGCTTACAACCTGATTCGCATCCGTGAGGGGGATGAATGGAAGACGGCTTTTAACACCAGGGATGGGCACTATGAATATCTAGTGATGCCCTTTGGGCTCTGTAATGCCCCAGCCGTTTTCCAAGACTTTGTGAACGACATCTTTCGGGATATGCTCACCACCTCGGTCGTAGTCTATCTGGATGACATTCTCATCTACTCTCCAGATATAGACTCCCATCGGAGAGATGTTCGCAAAGTCTTCGACCTCTTACGGGCAAACTCCCTCTACGCTAAGTTGGAGAAGTGTGTGTTTGAGCAGGAGTCCTTGCCTTTCCTTGGTTATATCATTTCTGCCCAGGGTTTGGCTATGGATCCTGCCAAGCTACAGGCTGTAATGGACTGGCAGGAACCCCATTCTCTTAAAGCGGTGCAGCGCTTTATGGGGTTCATTAATTATTATCGCCAGTTCATTCCACACTTCTCAACTTTGGTAGCTCCCTTGGTCGCCCTCACCAAGAAGGGAGCAAATCCCAAGTTGTGGTCAGAGGAGGTCTCCAAGGCCTTTCTCTCGATTAAGTCACACTTCGCTAGCGCTCCCATCCTACATCGCCCCGATGTAGATAAACCATTCATCTTGGAGGTGGATGCCTCATCCGTTGGTGCTGGAGCAGTCCTTTTCCAAAAGGATGCTCAAGGTCGGAAGCATCCTTGCTTCTTCTTCTCCAAGACCTTCACACCAGCGGAGAGGAATTATTCCATCGGGGACAGGGAGTTGCTAGCCATGAAGTTGGCTTTTTCAGAGTGGAGACACCTCTTGGAGGGAGCTCGCTTTCCCTTCCAAGTCTTCACTGACCACAAGAACTTGGTGTATATACAGACGGCCCAGCGGCTGAATTCTCGCCAGGCTAGATGGTCCCTGTTCTTCTCCCGGTTCCATTTTACTCTCCATTTTCTCTCCGGGGAGAAGAACGTTCGTGCCGACGCTCTCTCCCGCTCCGTAGTGTCATCTGAGGAGGAGGAGGAGGAGCCTCGGCTTATTGTCCCTTCTGAGAGCCTGAGAACTGTAGCTCCGGTTTCGCTAGAGTCTGTGCCCCCGGGCAAGACTTTCGTGCCAGCTAACTTGCGACCGGAGGTTCTCTCTTGGGCTCACTCCTCCAGAGTGGGGGGGCATTTTGGGACCAAGAGGACATCAGAGCTTTTGGCGAGAACATACTGGTGGCCGCATATGGCCCGAGATGTCAGGGACTACATTCAGGCGTGCGTTTCTTGCGCCCAGAATCGGTCTCCTCGGCAACGGCCTGCTGGGTTGCTTTACCCTCTACCGGTGGCAGACAGGCCCTGGGAGATGGTCGGGATGGACTTTGTGGTGGGTCTACCCAAGTCGCGTGGCTGCTCCATTATTTGGGTTGTCACTGACCATTTCTCTAAGATGGTGCATTTGGTGCCGCTTCCTCGGTTACCCTCAGCACGGGCCTTGGCGGTGTTGTTCGTTAAACACGTTTTCCGTTTGCATGGTATGCCTGATAAAATTGTCAGCGATCGGGGTCCCCAGTTCGCATCTCGGTTTTGGAGAGAGCTCTGCCGTTTACTCAGCATAGAGTTAAACCTCTCCTCTGCTTACCATCCCGAGACGAATGGGTTGGTGGAGAGAACCAACCAGACTCTGGTGACATATTTGCGACATTTCGTCTCTGCTAGGCAGGATGACTGGGCATCTTTGCTACCTTGGGCGGAATTTGTCCTGAACAACGCCGTAGCCGATTCCACTGGTCAAACTCCTTTTCTCCTTAATTACGGCCAGCATCCGCGTGTCCCTGTGCCCATGCCCGTGTCCTCCACCGATTCTAGGGTGGCAGACTGGGCGGTGGAGGCACGTGACATCTGGGACCGCACACAGGATGCTATCCGGGCCTCCAAGGAGAGAATGAGGGTTTCGGCTGATACACACCGGCGCCCCGCTCCGGTCTTTGCTCCCGGCGACTTAGTGTGGCTCTCCGCCCGTAACATCAGGCTGCGAGTTGAGTCCACTAAGTTTGCTCCTCGCTACATTGGCCCGTTTAAAGTTCTGGAACAGGTCAACCCTGTGGTTTACCGCTTGGCCATTCCTCCACGCCTTGGTATCACCGATACCTTTCACGTTTCCCTCTTAAAGCCCGTTCGTTTGTCTCGGTTTTCTGAGTCATCTGCTGGGACATCGGGTTCATCCACGGATGAATTTGAGGTGAATGCTATTGTGGGAAGCAAGGTGGTACGTGGCAAAAAATTTTATTTGGTGGATTGGAAGGGTCATGGTCCAGAGGATAGAACCTGGGAGCCTGTGGAGCACATTCGGGCTCCGCAGCTCATTGCTGCCTTTGAACGTAGCGAGGCCCAAGGAGGGGGGGGCCCTAGGAGGGGGGGTAATGTTAGGGGTCGAGTTCCCGCTTCTGCACTGGGGGAATCTCGAGCCACTTCCGCTGCGGTCTCCCATTCTTGTCCAGCCGCAGTGGAGCCTGCTCAGCAAGGACGTCGGTCCCAGCATCTTGCTCATTCTCACTCTGTTCAGAGAGTTAGTGCTGCTTCTCCAGTCTCTGCCATTAAAGTCAGTACTGGTCAGCAGCGAGCGGACTTCTCTGGGACTAAGTCCTTGTCTGCATGTACTGAGCATGCCCAGCGTAAGGTCTCCCGTTGGAGATCGAGGGTCATGTGCTCAGGCTCTGCAGCACATTCCATTGGTCCTCTTGGCAGGTCCTAGAAGGGCAAAAGTGCTGTGGCCACTTCCTGTGCTGCTCCTATATAAACTGCGCATGACCGCACGGCCATGCGCTAGTATTGTCTTGTTATTATGTGTGTGTGTAGATGGATGTATGTCGAAGGATGAAAGCTCCTAAATATCCCTCCCTAGTGTTGTTGACTGTTCGCGGATGACGGTAGCTATCTAGCGCCCGACTTGCCATCTACACGATACACACATCTCAGCGTCCTATAGCTGTGCCTGCCTGTACGGCGCCGTGCGCTTGCCTTGCGCTTTCCATACCCGAGTCTGGGTGGTTAGTGGCGTCCGTTAGTGCGGCATCGCTCGCACTCTTGTGCACATATTTGTCCTAAGGTTCTCTACACACCCAGTTGCGGTGTTACGCCAGCAAGGGTCTAATCGGGCTTCAATCCCTTCTGGGGTTAAGTCCGCTGACCACTTGCTCGCGCTCTAGTGCGGTACTGCGGTCCTGTGAGTTAACAGGATCGCTTTCTTCACGCTGGGTGAGGTTTAACCCACGCGTGTATACTTTAGTGTACCGCCATATTGTCTGCCAATTACTAGCAGCAGGTCTCCACCTGCACGGTGGACCCCGGACTGCGAACGCACCTTTATCATCTGTCTTGGTGCGTTCCGCCAGTCCTAACAACGAGTTGGCGACTCTGGGTTCAGCACCTGTTCACACTCAGTCTATGTTTGGATGTGCAGGTCAGGTTTTTGAAATGTATTCTCTAGCCTTCTGATCGTGCACTCCCCGCCTCCTAGCTTCAGGTGTTTTAATTATAGTAGGTCCAATACCCCTCCACATAGAGAGAGAATTTGAGTCCAAGAAGAGGTTTTTGCATGTACCCATTCAGATGGAGACGTTTATTCTCAGTGAGGTAGGTCAAACTTAGGACCTCGTATAAGAGAGATGCCTTAACGTGGCTACGAGGTACACATAAAATTGGCCATTTTTGTGCGCTAAAAGCTCTCATTTTTCATATTTCTAGTGCAGTAATGCAGTTCAAATTTCGTTTTTTCAAGTTTACATGTTTTGGCGCTGCAGTGTGCTGCCCTGTTTATTTAACTATATACGAGTTGGCGACTCTGGGTTCAGCACCTGTTCACACTCAGTCTATGTTTGGATGTGCAGGTCAGGTTTTTGAAATGTATTCTCTAGCCTTCTGATCGTGCACTCCCCGCCTCCTAGCTTCAGGTGTTTTAATTATAGTAGGTCCAATACCCCTCCACATAGAGAGAGAATTTGAGTCCAAGAAGAGGTTTTTGCATGTACCCATTCAGATGGAGACGTTTATTCTCAGTGAGGTAGGTCAAACTTAGGACCTCGTATAAGAGAGATGCCTTAACGTGGCTACGAGGTACACATAAAATTGGCCATTTTTGTGCGCTAAAAGCTCTCATTTTTCATATTTCTAGTGCAGTAATGCAGTTCAAATTTCGTTTTTTCAAGTTAACATGTTTTGGCGCTGCAGTGTGCTGCCCTGTTTATTTAACTATATACGAGTTGGCGACTCTGGGTTCAGCAACTGTTCACACTCAGTCTATGTTTGGATGTGCAGGTCAGGTTTTTGAAATGTATTCTCTAGCCTTCTGATCGTGCACTCCCCGCCTCCTAGCTTCAGGTGTTTTAATTATAGTAGGTCCAATACCCCTCCACATAGAGAGAGAATTTGAGTCCAAGAAGAGGTTTTTGCATGTACCCATTCAGATGGAGACGTTTATTCTCAGTGAGGTAGGTCAAACTTAGGACCTCGTATAAGAGAGATGCCTTAACGTGGCTACGAGGTACACATAAAATTGGCTATTTTTGTGCGCTAAAAGCTCTCATTTTTCATATTTCTAGTGCAGTAATGCAGTTCAAATTTCGTTTTTTCAAGTTTACATGTTTTGGCGCTGCAGTGTGCTGCCCTGTTTATTTAACTATATACGAGTTGGCGACTCTGGGTTCAGCACCTGTTCACACTCAGTCTATGTTTGGATGTGCAGGTCAGGTTTTTGAAATGTATTCTCTAGCCTTCTGATCGTGCACTCCCCGCCTCCTAGCTTCAGGTGTTTTAATTATAGTAGGTCCAATACCCCTCCACATAGAGAGAGAATTTGAGTCCAAGAAGAGGTTTTTGCATGTACCCATTCAGATGGAGACGTTTATTCTCAGTGAGGTAGGTCAAACTTAGGACCTCGTATAAGAGAGATGCCTTAACGTGGCTACGAGGTACACATAAAATTGGCCATTTTTGTGCGCTAAAAGCTCTCATTTTTCATATTTCTAGTGCAGTAATGCAGTTCAAATTTCGTTTTTTCAAGTTTACATGTTTTGGCGCTGCAGTGTGCTGCCCTGTTTATTTAACTATATACGAGTTGGCGACTCTGGGTTCAGCACCTGTTCACACTCAGTCTATGTTTGGATGTGCAGGTCAGGTTTTTGAAATGTATTCTCTAGCCTTCTGATCGTGCACTCCCCGCCTCCTAGCTTCAGGTGTTTTAATTATAGTAGGTCCAATACCCCTCCACATAGAGAGAGAATTTGAGTCCAAGAAGAGGTTTTTGCATGTACCCATTCAGATGGAGACGTTTATTCTCAGTGAGGTAGGTCAAACTTAGGACCTCGTATAAGAGAGATGCCTTAACGTGGCTACGAGGTACACATAAAATTGGCCATTTTTGTGCGCTAAAAGCTCTCATTTTTCATATTTCTAGTGCAGTAATGCAGTTCAAATTTCGTTTTTTCAAGTTTACATGTTTTGGCGCTGCAGTGTGCTGCCCTGTTTATTTAACTATATACGAGTTGGCGACTCTGGGTTCAGCACCTGTTCACACTCAGTCTATGTTTGGATGTGCAGGTCAGGTTTTTGAAATGTATTCTCTAGCCTTCTGATCGTGCACTCCCCGCCTCCTAGCTTCAGGTGTTTTAATTATAGTAGGTCCAATACCCCTCCACATAGAGAGAGAATTTGAGTCCAAGAAGAGGTTTTTGCATGTACCCATTCAGATGGAGACGTTTATTCTCAGTGAGGTAGGTCAAACTTAGGACCTCGTATAAGAGAGATGCCTTAACGTGGCTACGAGGTACACATAAAATTGGCCATTTTTGTGCGCTAAAAGCTCTCATTTTTCATATTTCTAGTGCAGTAATGCAGTTCAAATTTCGTTTTTTCAAGTTTACATGTTTTGGCGCTGCAGTGTGCTGCCCTGTTTATTTAACTATATACGAGTTGGCGACTCTGGGTTCAGCACCTGTTCACACTCAGTCTATGTTTGGATGTGCAGGTCAGGTTTTTGAAATGTATTCTCTAGCCTTCTGATCGTGCACTCCCCGCCTCCTAGCTTCAGGTGTTTTAATTATAGTAGGTCCAATACCCCTCCACATAGAGAGAGAATTTGAGTCCAAGAAGAGGTTTTTGCATGTACCCATTCAGATGGAGACGTTTATTCTCAGTGAGGTAGGTCAAACTTAGGACCTCGTATAAGAGAGATGCCTTAACGTGGCTACGAGGTACACATAAAATTGGCCATTTTTGTGCGCTAAAAGCTCTCATTTTTCATATTTCTAGTGCAGTAATGCAGTTCAAATTTCGTTTTTTCAAGTTTACATGTTTTGGCGCTGCAGTGTGCTGCCCTGTTTATTTAACTATATACGAGTTGGCGACTCTGGGTTCAGCACCTGTTCACACTCAGTCTATGTTTGGATGTGCAGGTCAGGTTTTTGAAATGTATTCTCTAGCCTTCTGATCGTGCACTCCCCGCCTCCTAGCTTCAGGTGTTTTAATTATAGTAGGTCCAATACCCCTCCACATAGAGAGAGAATTTGAGTCCAAGAAGAGGTTTTTGCATGTACCCATTCAGATGGAGACGTTTATTCTCAGTGAGGTAGGTCAAACTTAGGACCTCGTATAAGAGAGATGCCTTAACGTGGCTACGAGGTACACATAAAATTGGCCATTTTTGTGCGCTAAAAGCTGTCATTTTTCATATTTCTAGTGCAGTAATGCAGTTCAAATTTCGTTTTTTCAAGTTTACATGTTTTGGCGCTGCAGTGTGCTGCCCTGTTTATTTAACTATATACGAGTTGGCGACTCTGGGTTCAGCACCTGTTCACACTCAGTCTATGTTTGGATGTGCAGGTCAGGTTTTTGAAATGTATTCTCTAGCCTTCTGATCGTGCACTCCCCGCCTCCTAGCTTCAGGTGTTTTAATTATAGTAGGTCCAATACCCCTCCACATAGAGAGAGAATTTGAGTCCAAGAAGAGGTTTTTGCATGTACCCATTCAGATGGAGACGTTTATTCTCAGTGAGGTAGGTCAAACTTAGGACCTCGTATAAGAGAGATGCCTTAACGTGGCTACGAGGTACACATAAAATTGGCCATTTTTGTGCGCTAAAAGCTCTCATTTTTCATATTTCTAGTGCAGTAATGCAGTTCAAATTTCGTTTTTTCAAGTTTACATGTTTTGGCGCTGCAGTGTGCTGCCCTGTTTATTTAACTATATACGAGTTGGCGACTCTGGGTTCAGCACCTGTTCACACTCAGTCTATGTTTGGATGTGCAGGTCAGGTTTTTGAAATGTATTCTCTAGCCTTCTGATCGTGCACTCCCCGCCTCCTAGCTTCAGGTGTTTTAATTATAGTAGGTCCAATACCCCTCCACATAGAGAGAGAATTTGAGTCCAAGAAGAGGTTTTTGCATGTACCCATTCAGATGGAGACGTTTATTCTCAGTGAGGTAGGTCAAACTTAGGACCTCGTATAAGAGAGATGCCTTAACGTGGCTACGAGGTACACATAAAATTGGCCATTTTTGTGCGCTAAAAGCTCTCATTTTTCATATTTCTAGTGCAGTAATGCAGTTCAAATTTCGTTTTTTCAAGTTTACATGTTTTGGCGCTGCAGTGTGCTGCCCTGTTTATTTAACTATATACAAGTTGGCGACTCTGGGTTCAGCACCTGTTCACACTCAGTCTATGTTTGGATGTGCAGGTCAGGTTTTTGAAATGTATTCTCTAGCCTTCTGATCGTGCACTCCCCGCCTCCTAGCTTCAGGTGTTTTAATTATAGTAGGTCCAATACCCCTCCACATAGAGAGAGAATTTGAGTCCAAGAAGAGGTTTTTGCATGTACCCATTCAGATGGAGACGTTTATTCTCAGTGAGGTAGGTCAAACTTAGGACCTCGTATAAGAGAGATGCCTTAACGTGGCTACGAGGTACACATAAAATTGGCCATTTTTGTGCGCTAAAAGCTCTCATTTTTCATATTTCTAGTGCAGTAATGCAGTTCAAATTTCGTTTTTTCAAGTTTACATGTTTTGGCGCTGCAGTGTGCTGCCCTGTTTATTTAACTATATACGAGTTGGCGACTCTGGGTTCAGCACCTGTTCACACTCAGTCTATGTTTGGATGTGCAGGTCAGGTTTTTGAAATGTATTCTCTAGCCTTCTGATCGTGCACTCCCCGCCTCCTAGCTTCAGGTGTTTTAATTATAGTAGGTCCAATACCCCTCCACATAGAGAGAGAATTTGAGTCCAAGAAGAGGTTTTTGCATGTACCCATTCAGATGGAGACGTTTATTCTCAGTGAGGTAGGTCAAACTTAGGACCTCGTATAAGAGAGATGCCTTAACGTGGCTACGAGGTACACATAAAATTGGCCATTTTTGTGCGCTAAAAGCTCTCATTTTTCATATTTCTAGTGCAGTAATGCAGTTCAAATTTCGTTTTTTCAAGTTTACATGTTTTAGCGCTGCAGTGTGCTGCCCTGTTTATTTAACTATATACGAGTTGGCGACTCTGGGTTCAGCACCTGTTCACACTCAGTCTATGTTTGGATGTGCAGGTCAGGTTTTTGAAATGTATTCTCTAGCCTTCTGATCGTGCACTCCCCGCCTCCTAGCTTCAGGTGTTTTAATTATAGTAGGTCCAATACCCCTCCACATAGAGAGAGAATTTGAGTCCAAGAAGAGGTTTTTGCATGTACCCATTCAGATGGAGACGTTTATTCTCAGTGAGGTAGGTCAAACTTAGGACCTCGTATAAGAGAGATGCCTTAACGTGGCTACGAGGTACACATAAAATTGGCCATTTTTGTGCGCTAAAAGCTCTCATTTTTCATATTTCTAGTGCAGTAATGCAGTTCAAATTTCGTTTTTTCAAGTTTACATGTTTTGGCGCTGCAGTGTGCTGCCCTGTTTATTTAACTATATACGAGTTGGCGACTCTGGGTTCAGCACCTGTTCACACTCAGTCTATGTTTGGATGTGCAGGTCAGGTTTTTGAAATGTATTCTCTAGCCTTCTGATCGTGCACTCCCCGCCTCCTAGCTTCAGGTGTTTTAATTATAGTAGGTCCAATACCCCTCCACATAGAGAGAGAATTTGAGTCCAAGAAGAGGTTTTTGCATGTACCCATTCAGATGGAGACGTTTATTCTCAGTGAGGTAGGTCAAACTTAGGACCTCGTATAAGAGAGATGCCTTAACGTGGCTACGAGGTACACATTAAATTGGCCATTTTTGTGCGCTAAAAGCTCTCATTTTTCATATTTCTAGTGCAGTAATGCAGTTCAAATTTCGTTTTTTCAAGTTTACATGTTTTGGCGCTGCAGTGTGCTGCCCTGTTTATTTAACTATATACGAGTTGGCGACTCTGGGTTCAGCACCTGTTCACACTCAGTCTATGTTTGGATGTGCAGGTCAGGTTTTTGAAATGTATTCTCTAGCCTTCTGATCGTGCACTCCCCGCCTCCTAGCTTCAGGTGTTTTAATTATAGTAGGTCCAATACCCCTCCACATAGAGAGAGAATTTGAGTCCAAGAAGAGGTTTTTGCATGTACCCATTCAGATGGAGACGTTTATTCTCAGTGAGGTAGGTCAAACTTAGGACCTCGTATAAGAGAGATGCCTTAACGTGGCTACGAGGTACACATAAAATTGGCCATTTTTGTGCGCTAAAAGCTCTCATTTTTCATATTTCTAGTGCAGTAATGCAGTTCAAATTTCGTTTTTTCAAGTTTACATGTTTTGGCGCTGCAGTGTGCTGCCCTGTTTATTTAACTATATACGAGTTGGCGACTCTGGGTTCAGCACCTGTTCACACTCAGTCTATGTTTGGATGTGCAGGTCAGGTTTTTGAAATGTATTCTCTAGCCTTCTGATCGTGCACTCCCCGCCTCCTAGCTTCAGGTGTTTTAATTATAGTAGGTCCAATACCCCTCCACATAGAGAGAGAATTTGAGTCCAAGAAGAGGTTTTTGCATGTACCCATTCAGATGGAGACGTTTATTCTCAGTGAGGTAGGTCAAACTTAGGACCTCGTATAAGAGAGATGCCTTAACGTGGCTACGAGGTACACATAAAATTGGCCATTTTTGTGCGCTAAAAGCTCTCATTTTTCATATTTCTAGTGCAGTAATGCAGTTCAAATTTCGTTTTTTCAAGTTTACATGTTTTGGCGCTGCAGTGTGCTGCCCTGTTTATTTAACTATATACGAGTTGGCGACTCTGGGTTCAGCACCTGTTCACACTCAGTCTATGTTTGGATGTGCAGGTCAGGTTTTTGAAATGTATTCTCTAGCCTTCTGATCGTGCACTCCCCGCCTCCTAGCTTCAGGTGTTTTAATTATAGTAGGTCCAATACCCCTCCACATAGAGAGAGAATTTGAGTCCAAGAAGAGGTTTTTGCATGTTCCCATTCAGATGGAGACGTTTATTCTCAGTGAGGTAGGTCAAACTTAGGACCTCGTATAAGAGAGATGCCTTAACGTGGCTACGAGGTACACATAAAATTGGCCATTTTTGTGCGCTAAAAGCTCTCATTTTTCATATTTCTAGTGCAGTAATGCAGTTCAAATTTCGTTTTTTCAAGTTTACATGTTTTGGCGCTGCAGTGTGCTGCCCTGTTTATTTAACTATGTACGAGTTGGCGACTCTGGGTTCAGCACCTGTTCACACTCAGTCTATGTTTGGATGTGCAGGTCAGGTTTTTGAAATGTATTCTCTAGCCTTCTGATCGTGCACTCCCCGCCTCCTAGCTTCAGGTGTTTTAATTATAGTAGGTCCAATACCCCTCCACATAGAGAGAGAATTTGAGTCCAAGAAGAGGTTTTTGCATGTACCCATTCAGATGGAGACGTTTATTCTCAGTGAGGTAGGTCAAACTTAGGACCTCGTATAAGAGAGATGCCTTAACGTGGCTACGAGGTACACATAAAATTGGCCATTTTTGTGCGCTAAAAGCTCTCATTTTTCATATTTCTAGTGCAGTAATGCAGTTCAAATTTCGTTTTTTCAAGTTTACATGTTTTGGCGCTGCAGTGTGCTGCCCTGTTTATTTAACTATATACGAGTTGGCGACTCTGGGTTCAGCACCTGTTCACACTCAGTCTATGTTTGGATGTGCAGGTCAGGTTTTTGAAATGTATTCTCTAGCCTTCTGATCGTGCACTCCCCGCCTCCTAGCTTCAGGTGTTTTAATTATAGTAGGTCCAATACCCCTCCACATAGAGAGAGAATTTGAGTCCAAGAAGAGGTTTTTGCATGTACCCATTCAGATGGAGACGTTTATTCTCAGTGAGGTAGGTCAAACTTAGGACCTCGTATAAGAGAGATGCCTTAACGTGGCTACGAGGTACACATAAAATTGGCCATTTTTGTGCGCTAAAAGCTCTCATTTTTCATATTTCTAGTGCAGTAATGCAGTTCAAATTTCGTTTTTTCAAGTTTACATGTTTTGGCGCTGCAGTGTGCTGCCCTGTTTATTTAACTATATACGAGTTGGCGACTCTGGGTTCAGCACCTGTTCACACTCAGTCTATGTTTGGATGTGCAGGTCAGGTTTTTGAAATGTATTCTCTAGCCTTCTGATCGTGCACTCCCCGCCTCCTAGCTTCAGGTGTTTTAATTATAGTAGGTCCAATACCCCTCCACATAGAGAGAGAATTTGAGTCCAAGAAGAGGTTTTTGCATGTACCCATTCAGATGGAGACGTTTATTCTCAGTGAGGTAGGTCAAACTTAGGACCTCGTATAAGAGAGATGCCTTAACGTGGCTACGAGGTACACATAAAATTGGCCATTTTTGTGCGCTAAAAGCTCTCATTTTTCATATTTCTAGTGCAGTAATGCAGTTCAAATTTCGTTTTTTCAAGTTTACATGTTTTGGCGCTGCAGTGTGCTGCCCTGTTTATTTAATGTTCTAGTATTGGACCTGTTTCCTCCTGGATCGTTCCTGTGGCCTGCTGCTCTGCATAGCTAAGTTCCGCTTTGCTATTTTGTTTGCTGTTTTCTTCTGTCCAGCTTGTCTATTTGTTTTTTCCTGCTTGCTGGAAGCTCTGGGACGCAGAGGGTGTACCTCCGTGCCGTTAGTTCGGTACGGAGGGTCTTTTTGCCCCCTTTGCGTGCTTTTTGTAGGGTTTTGTGTTGACCGCAAAGTTACCTTTCCTATCCTTGCTCTGTTCAGAAAGTCGGGCCTCACTTTGCTAAATCTATTTCATCTCTACGTTTGTCTTTTCATCTTAACTCACAGTCATTATATGTGGGGGGCTGCCTTTTCCTTTGGGGTATTTCTCTGAGGCAAGGTAGGCTTATTTTCTATCTTCAGGCTAGCTAGTTTCTCAGGCTGTGCCGAGTTGCATAGGGAGCGTTAGGCGCAATCCACGGCTGCCTCTAGTGTGGTTGGAGAGGATTAGGGATTGCGGTCAGCAGAGCTCCCACGTCTCAGAGCTCGTTCTATGTTTTTGGGTTATTGTCAGGTCACTGTATGTGCTCTGACCTCTATGTCCATTGTGGTACTGAATTACCTTATCAGAACAGTACTGGAGGCCCAAAGTACTAATGATTCTCAATAGAGGGAAAAAAGAAGTTCTGAGACCATTTTTTTTTCTCTGCACTGTGTTTTGCCTTTTTTTTCCCCTAGACATTTGGGTGGTTCAGGACACAGGTGTAGCGATGGACATTAAAGGTCTGTCTTCATGTGTGGATCAGCTCACGGCAAGAGTACAAAATATTGAAGACTTCGTGGTTCAGAATTCTATGTTAGAACCAAGAATTCCTATTCCTGATTTGTTTTTTGGAGATAGAACTAAATTTCTGAGTTTCAAAAATAATTGTAAACTGTTTCTGGCTTTGAAACCTTGCTCCTCTGGTGACCCAGTTCAACAAGTTAGGATCATTATTTCTTTTTTACGTGGCGACCCTCAGGACTGGGCATTTTCTCTTGCGTCAGGAGATCCTGCATTAAGTAATGTCGATGCGTTTTTCCTGGCGCTCGGATTGCTGTACGATGAGCCTAATTCAGTGGATCAGGCAGAGAAGAATTTGCTGGCTCTGTGTCACGGTCAGGATGAGATAGAGGTATATTGTCAGAAATTTAGAAAGTGGTCCGTACTCACTCAGTGGAATGAAGGTGCGCTCGCAGCTATTTTCAGAAAAGGTCTCTCTGAAACCCTTAAGGATGTCATGGTGGGATTTCCTATGCCTGCTGGTCTGAATGAGTCTATGTCTTTGGCCATTCAGATCGGTCGACGCTTGCGTGAGCGTAAATCTGTGCACCATTTGGCGGTATTACCTGAGCTTAAACCTGAGCCTATGCAGTGTGATAGGACTTTGACCAGAGTTGAACGGCAAGAACACAGACGTCTGAATGGGCTGTGTTTCTACTGTGGTGATTCCACTCATGCTATCTCCGATTGTCCTAAGCGCACTAAGCGGTTTGCTAGGTCTGCCACCATTGGTACGGTACAGTCAAAATTTCTTCTGTCCGTCACCTTGATCTGCTCTTTGTCATCGTATTCTGTCATGGCATTTGTGGATTCAGGCGCTGCCCTGAATTTGATGGACTTGGAGTATGCTAGGCGTTGTGGGTTTTTCTTGGAGCCCTTGCAGTGTCCTATTCCATTGAGAGGAATTGATGCTACGCCTTTGGCCAAGAATAAGCCTCAGTACTGGACCCAGGTGACCATGTGCATGGCTCCTGCACATCAGGAGGTTATTCGCTTTCTGGTGTTGCATAATCTGCATGATGTGGTCGTGTTGGGGTTGCCATGGCTACAAGTCCATAATCCAGTATTAGATTGGAAATCCATGTCTGTGTCCAGCTGGGGTTGTCAGGGGGTACATGGTGATGTCCCATTTTTGACTATTTCGTCATCCACCCCTTCTGAGGTTCCAGATTTCTTGTCTGATTACCGGGATGTATTTGATGAGCCCAAGTCCGATACCCTACCTCCGCATAGGGATTGTGATTGTGCTATCGATTTGATTCCTGGTAGTAAATTCCCAAAAGGTCGACTGTTTAATTTATCTGTGCCTGAGCACGCCGCTATGCGGAGTTATGTGAAGGAGTCCTTGGAGAAGGGGCATATTCGCCCGTCATCGTCGCCATTAGGAGCAGGGTTCTTTTTTGTAGCCAAGAAGGATGGTTCACTGAGACCTTGTATAGATTACCGCCTTCTAAATAAGATCACGGTTAAATTTCAGTACCCCTTGCCGTTGTTATCTGATTTGTTTGCTCGGATTAAGGGGGCTAGTTGGTTCACTAAGATAGATCTTCGTGGTGCGTATAATCTTGTGCGTATTAAGCGAGGCGATGAATGGAAAACTGCATTTAATACGCCCGAGGGCCATTTTGAGTATCTAGTGATGCCATTCGGACTTGCCAATGCTCCATCAGTGTTTCAGTCCTTTATGCATGACATCTTCCGAGAGTACCTGGATAAATTCCTGATTGTGTACTTGGATGACATTTTGATCTTCTCGGATGATTGGGAGTCTCATGTGAAGCAGGTCAGAACGGTGTTTCAGGTCCTGCGTGCTAATTCTTTGTTTGTGAAGGGATCAAAGTGTCTCTTTGGTGTTCAGAAGGTTTCATTTTTGGGGTTCATCTTTTCCCCTTCTACTATCGAGATGGACCCTGTTAAGGTCCAAGCCATCCATGATTGGACTCAGCCGACATCTCTGAAAAGTCTGCAAAAGTTCCTGGGCTTTGCTAATTTTTATCGTCGCTTCATCTGCAATTTTTCTAGTATTGCTAAACCATTGACCGATTTGACCAAAAAGGGTGCTGATGTGGTCAATTGGTCTTCTGCTGCTGTGGAAGCTTTTCAAGAGTTGAAGCGTCGTTTTTCTTCTGCCCCTGTGTTGTGTCAACCAGATGTTTCGCTTCCGTTCCAGGTCGAGGTTGATGCTTCTGAGATTGGAGCAAGGGCTGTTTTGTCGCAGAGAAGTTCTGATTGCTCGGTGATGAAACCATGCGCCTTCTTTTCCAGGAAGTTTTCGCCTGCTGAGCGAAATTATGATGTGGGCAATCGAGAGTTGCTGGCCATGAAGTTGGCATTCGAGGAGTGGCGTCATTGGCTTGAAGGCGCTAAGCATCGCGTGGTGGTCTTGACTGATCATAAGAACTTGACTTATCTCGAGTCCGCCAAGCGGTTGAATCCTAGACAGGCTCGTTGGTCGTTGTTTTTTGCCCGTTTTGACTTTGTGATTTCGGGTTTATCTGAGCCGGCGGGTATCCTCAAAGAGGGAGTAATTGTGTCTGCCATCTCCCCTGATTTGCGGCGGGTGCTGCAAAAATTTCAGGCTAATAAACCTGATCGTTGCCCAGCGGAGAAACTGTTTGTCCCTGATAGGTGGACGAATAAAGTTATCTCTGAGGTTCATTCTTCGGTGTTGGCTGGTCATCCTGGAATCTTTGGTACCAGAGAGTTAGTGGCTAGATCCTTTTGGTGGCCATCTCTGTCGCGGGATATGCGTACTTTTGTGCAGTCCTGTGGGATTTGTGCTCGGGCTAAGCCCTGCTGTTCTCGTGCCAGTGGGTTGCTTTTGCCCTTGCCGGTCCCGAAGAGGCCTTGGACACATATCTCTATGGATTTTATTTCAGATCTTCCCGTCTCTCAAAAGATGTCAGTCATTTGGGTGGTCTGTGATCGCTTCTCTAAAATGGTCCATTTGGTACCCTTGTCTAAATTACCTTCCTCCTCTGATTTGGTGCCATTGTTCTTCCAGCATGTGGCTCGTTTACATGGCATTCCAGAGAATATCGTTTCTGACAGAGGTTCCCAGTTTGTTTCGAGGTTTTGGCGAGCCTTTTGTGGTAGGATGGGCATTGACTTGTCTTTTTCCTCGGCTTTCCATCCTCAGACTAATGGCCAGACCGAACGAACCAATCAGACCTTGGAAACATATCTGAGATGCTTTGTTTCTGCTGATCAGGATGACTGGGTGTCCTTTTTGCCTTTGGCTGAGTTCGCCCTTAATAATCGGGCCAGCTCGGCTACCTTGGTTTCGCCGTTTTTCTGCAACTCTGGGTTCAATCATCGTTTCTCTTCAGGACAGGTTGAGTCTTCGGACTGTCCTGGTGTGGATACTGTGGTGGACAGGTTGCAGCAGATTTGGACTCATGTAGTGGACAATTTGACCTTGTCCCAGGAGAAGGCTCAACGTTTCGCTAATCGCAGACGCTGTGTGGGTCCCCGACTTCATGTTGGGGATTTGGTTTGGTTATCTTCTCGTCATATTCCTATGAAGGTTTCCTCTCCTAAGTTTAAACCTCGTTTCATTGGTCCATATAGGATTTCTGAGGTTCTTAATCCTGTGTCTTTTCGTCTGACCCTTTCAGATTCTTTTTCCATACATAACGTATTCCATAGGTCATTGTTGCGGAGATACGTGGCACCTATGGTTCCATCTGTTGACCCTCCTGCCCCGGTTTTGGTGGAGGGGGAGTTGGAGTATATTGTGGAGAAGATTTTGGATTCTCGTGTTTCAAGACGGAAACTCCAGTATCTGGTTAAGTGGAAGGGTTATGCTCAGGAAGATAATTCCTGGGTCTTTGCCTCTGATGTCCATGCTCCCGATCTTGTTCGTGCCTTTCATATGGCTCATCCTGGTCGTCCTGGGGGCTCTGGTGAGGGTTCGGTGACCCCTCCTCAAGGGGGGGGTACTGTTGTGAATTCTGTAGCAGAGCTCCCTCCTGTGGTCACAAGTGGTACTTCGGCTGATTCTCTCTGTGAGCTTCCGTTGGTGGAGGAAAGTGGTACTGCGGCTTCTGAGTTTCCTTCCTCAGGTGATGTGGTGAAGTAGTTAGGTGCTGCTCTATTTAACTCCACCTAGTGCTTTGATCCTGGCCTCCAGTCAATGTTCTAGTATTGGACCTGTTTCCTCCTGGATCGTTCCTGTGGCCTGCTGCTCTGCATAGCTAAGTTCCGCTTTGCTATTTTGTTTGCTGTTTTTTTCTGTCCAGCTTGTCTATTTGTTTTTTCCTGCTTGCTGGAAGCTCTGGGACGCAGAGGGTGTACCTCCGTGCCGTTAGTTCGGTACGGAGGGTCTTTTTGCCCCCTTTGCGTGGTTTTTGTAGGGTTTTGTGTTAACCGCAAAGTTACCTTTCCTATCCTCGCTCTGTTCAGAAAGTCGGGCCTCACTTTGCTAAATCTATTTCATCTCTACGTTTGTCTTTTCATCTTAACTCACAGTCATTATATGTGGGGGGCTGCCTTTTCCTTTTTGGTATTTCTCTGAGGCAAGGTAGGCTTATTTTCTATTTTCAGGCTAGCTAGTTTCTCAGGCTGTGCCGAGTTGCATAGGGAGCGTTAGGCGCAATCCACGGCTGCCTCTAGTATGGTTGGAGAGGATTAGGGATTGCGGTCAGCAGAGCTCCCACGTCTCAGAGCTCGTTCTATGTTTTTGGGTTATTGTCAGGTCACTGTATGTGCTCTGACCTCTATGTCCATTGTGGTACTGAATTACCTTATCAGAACAGGGTGCAGAAAGTCTCTTTTTTGGGCTTCATTTTTTCTCCTTCGTCTATAGAGATGGATCCGGTTAAGGATCATGATTGGATTCAGCCCACATCCATGAAGAGCCTTCAGAAATTTTTGGGTTTTGCAAATTTTTATCGCCGTTTCATTGTTAATTTTTCCAGTGTGGTTAAACCCTTGACCGATTTGACGAAGAAAGGCGCTGATGTGACGAATTGGTCCTCTGCGGCTGTCTCTGCCTTTCAGGAGCTTAAACGTCGATTTACTTCTGCTCCAGTGTTGCGCCAATCGGATGTTTCTCTTCCGTTTCAGGTTGAGGTTGACGCTTCTGAGATTGGGGCAGGGGCCGTTTTGTCTCAGAAGGATCCTGTTGTTTCTTTAATGAAATCGTGTGCCTTCTTCTCCCATAAGTTTTCACCTGCTGAATGCAATTATGATGTCGGCAATCGGGAGTTGTTGGCTATGAAGTTGGCGTTTGAGGAGTGGCGACATTGGCTCGAGGGAGCTAAGCACCGTATTGTGGTCTTGACCGATCATAAGAATTTGATTTACCTCAAGTCTGCTAAACGGCTGAATCCTAGACAGGCTCGATGGTCCTTGTTTTTTTCTCGTTTTGATTTCGTGGTCTCGTACCTTCTGGGTTCTAAGAATATTAAGGCTGATGCCCTCTCTAGGAGTTTTTTGCCTGATTCTCCTGAGGTCTTAGAGCCGGTCGGTATTCTGAAAGAGGGGGTGGTCCTTTTTGCCATTTCCCCTGATTTACGACGGGTTCTTCAGGAATTTCAGGTTGACAAACCTGACCGCTGTCCTGTGGGGAAATTGTTTGTTCCTGACAGATGGACTAGTAGAGTGATTTCTGAGGTTCACTGTTCTGTGTTAGCTGGTCATCCTGGCATTTTTCGTACCAGGGATTTGGTTGGTAGGTGCTTTTGGTCGCCTTCATTGTCACGTGATGTGCGTTCTTTTGTGCAGTCCTGTGGGACTTGTGCGCGGGCCAAGCCTTGTTGTTCCTGTGCTAGTGGGTTGCTTTTGCCATTGCCAGTCCCTGAGAGGCCCTGGTCGCATATTTCGATGGATTTTATTTCTGATCTTCTGGTTTCCCAGAAGATGTCTGTTATCTGGGTTGTTTGTGACCGGTTCTGTTATGACCTGGTGGTAAGGACAATAATGGACCTGGTGGTTAAGAGCACACGGAATGACCTGATAGTTACAAATAATATAGGACGAGCTCTGAGACGTGGGAACTCTGCTGACCGCAATCCCTAATCCTATCACACACACTAGAAATAGCCGTGGATTGCTCCTAACGCTCCCTATGCAACTCGACACAGCCTAAGGAACTAGCTAGCCCTGAAGATAGAAAAATAAAGCCTACCTTGCCTCAGAGAAATTCCCAAAAGGAAAAGGCAGCCCCCCACATATAATGACTGTGAGTAAAGATGAAAATACAAACACAGAGATGAAATAGATTTAGCAAAGTGAGGCCCGACTTACTGAACAGACTGAGGATAGGAAAGGTTGCTTTGCGGTCAGCACAAAAACCTACAAAAAGACCACGCAGAGGGCGCAAAAAGACCCTCCATACTGACTCACGGTGCGGAGGCGCTCCCTCTGCGTCCCAGAGCTTCCAGCAAGCAAGACAAAAATCAAAATAGCAAGCTGGACAGAAAAATAGCAAACAAAGAAAAACAAGCAGGAACTTAGCTTCTGCTGGGAAGACAGGTCACAAGAACGATCCAGGAGTGAACTAGACCAATACTGGAACATTGACAGGTGGCATGGAGCAATGATCTAAGTGGAGTTAAATAGAGCAGCCAGCTAACGAATTAACCTCGTCACCTGTGGAAGGAAACTCAGAAGCCGCAGCCCCACTCACAACCAACAGAGGAAGCCCATGGACAGAACCAGCTGAAGTACCATTTATGACCACAGGAGGGAGCTTGACAACAGAATTCACAACACGGTTCACAAAGATGTTTCATTTGGTGCCCTTTCCTAAATTGCCTTCCTCTTCAGATTTTGTTCCGTTGTTCTTTCAGCATGGGGTTCGTTTACATGGTATTCCGGAGAATATTGTGTCCGACAGAGGTTCCCAGTTTGTTTCTAGGTTTTGGCGGGCCTTTTGTGCTAGGCTGGGCATTGATTTTTCTTTTTCTTCTGCGTTTCATCCTCAGACAAATGGCCAGACCGAGCGAACTAATCAGACCTTGGAGACTTATTTGAGATGCTTTGTGTCTGCTGATCAGGATGATTGGGTGGCCTTCTTGCCATTGGCCGAGTTTGCCCTTAATAATCGGGCTAGTTCTGCTACCTTGGTTTCGCCTTTCTTTTGTAATTTTGGTTTTCATCCTCGTTTTTCTTCTGGGCAGGTTGAGCCTTCTGACTGTCCTGGTGTGGATTCTGTGGTGGACAGGTTGCAGCAGATTTGGGCTCATGTGGTGGACAAGTTGGTGTTGTCTCAAGAGGAGGCTCAACATTTTGCTAATCGTCGTCGGTGTGTTGGTTCCCGGCTTCGGGTTGGGGATCTGGTCTGGTTGTCTTCCCGTCATGTTCCTATGAAGAAACTTCTCCTAAGTTTAAGCCTCGGTTATTGGTCCTCATAGGATTTCTGAGATTATTAATCCGGTGTCTTTTCGACTGGCGCTTCCGGCCTCTTTTGCTATCCATTATGTCTTCCATAGATCTTTGTTGCGGAAATATGTGGAGCCCGTTGTTCTCTCTGTTGATCCTCCGGCCCCTGTGTTGGTTGATGGGGAGTTGGAATATGTTGTTGAGAAGATTTTGGATTCCCGTTTTTCGAGGCGGAAGCTCCAGTACCTGGTCAAATGGAAGGGTTATGGCCAGGAGGATAATTCTTGGGTTTTTGCCTCTGATGTCCATGCTGCTGATTTGGTCCGTGTCTTTCATCTAGCTCGTCCTGATCGTCCTGGGGGCCCTGGTGAGGGTTCGGTGACCCCTCCTTAAGGAGGGGTACTGTTGTGAATTCTGCTCTTGGGTTCCCTCCAGTGGTTGTAGGTGGGAATGCAGTTGTCTCTGAGTCACAGACCTGGCCAGGTGTATCGGATGATTACAATTCTGACTGGGATATTTAAGTGGGCAGGATCCTTTAGCCCTTGCCAGTAGTCAATGTTCCTTGTGAAGAGTTGGATCGCTTTCTGGCTTCTCCTGCTCACTGCCAATTTCAGCAAAGATAAGTGTTTGGTTTTTGTTTCTGTGGCACACTGCTGGTGTGCTTGTTTCAGTGTTATTCCTGCTCTGATTGTAGGATTCACTGGAGTTGCAGATTTACGCTCCTACATCTTTTAGTAAGGTGTAGGAAGTTTTTGTATATTCTGCTGTGGATGTTTTGAAGGGTTTTAATACTGACCGCACAGAACTCTGTCCTATCCTGTCCTATCTAGCTAGAGTGGCCTCCTGTGCTAATCCTGTTTTTCTGCCTGTGCATGTTTTTCCTCTCCGACTCACCGCCAATATTTGTGGGGGGCTGTCTATCCTTTGGGGATTTTCTCTGAGGCAAGATAGTATTCCTATTTCCATCTTTAGGGGTATTTAGTTCTTTGGCTGTGACGAGTAGGGTTGAGCGACTTTTACTTTTATAGGATCGGTTCGGGTTTCACGAAACCCGACTATTTCAAAAGTCGGGTCGAGTGAAATCGGCCGATCCTATAGAAAAGTCGGGGTCGGGGTCGGCCGAAACACGAAACCCAATGCAGTGCATTGGGTTTCCAATGGTTCCCAGGGTCTGAAGAAGCGGAAACTCTCCTTTAGGCCCTGGGATCCATATTCAAGTGTAAAATAAAGAATTAAAATAAAAAATATTGCTATACTCACCCTCTGACGCGCCCTGGTACTAACCGGCAGCCTTGCTTCCTTAGAATCAGCGCGTGAATGACCTTAGATGACGTCGCGGCTTGAGATTGGTCGTGCCACCACCCATGTGACCGCTCACGTGACCAATCACAAGCCGCGACGTCACCGAAGGTCCTTCAAGCGCTGATTCTTAGGAAGGAAGGCTGCCTGAAAGAAGCAGGGCGCGTCCGAGGGTGAGTATATTCCACATGGGCGGTCGCGCGACCAATCACAAGCCGCGACGTCATCTAAGGTCATTCACGCACTGATTCTAAGGAAGCAAGGCTGCCGGTTAGTACCAGGGCGCGTCAGAGGGCGAGTATAGCAATATTTTTTATTTTAATTCTTTATTTTACACTTAAATATGGATTTCGATACCGATTTCCGATATTGCAAACATATCAGAACTCGGTATCGGAATTCCGATACCAGATTCAGAAGATCGCCGACCTCATGGCCGACCCCACACAGGGGTCGGGTTTCATGTAACCCGACTTTGCCAAAAGTCGGCGACTTCTGAAAATGGCCGACCCGTTTCGCTCAACCCTAGTGACGAGGTGTCTAGGTGTGTTAGGTACACTCCACGGCTACTTCTAGTTTCGGTGTTACGTTCAGGATTGCGGTCTGTACAGTGGCCACTTTCTCCAGTGAAAGTTCTCATGCAGCTCCTAGGTCACCAGATCATAACAATAACGGTAGTGTTCGTGACGCCACCTGTGGTTTTCGGTCAGGGTGACCGACGCTGCTTAGGGGTCCGCTGGGGTGATGAAATGGCAGCTAGATAGTATACCTTCCCACAGGTGAAGTATTTCCCCAGAGCTTCCCAGAAGTGTAGATGATGATGGAGGGTGGTGTAAGGCGCGGAGAATAACGAGGACACAATGGGTGCAGTCTCTTTACCTTTACTGAAGGCTTCAGCATCCACAGTCCAGAGTGCCGGATGACAGGGTAGGTAGAATCCGGCCGGTCTGATGGCAATTCCAGAGTCCCCTTATCCAGGTGGAAATCAGTAGCCTTCCCCTTGCGCACAGTAATGTAGTAGGTCCCTACTTGCATTAGCTACCATAACGTCCTCACTCTTGTTACTTTTCTCTCTCTGTCCCCCAGATGGATAGGACAAACCCATATGACGGTTGTGGCCTGAGGCTATTTTATAGGGACCCTAGTGTCGCCCCTCCTCTGCGTTGCCACCTTGTCTGCTTAGGTGTTTAGGTCGGACAGCCAACTTGGAATCGACTGCCCTGCCGGTCTCTGAAGTAAAGCGTAGAGTCTATTACTTCCTCGATGTTCCGGCCACCGGATCTGTGCTTCAGATGGAGGCAGCCTGCTTCTAGCTGGTCTCCCACTGATGTTTCACTCCTGTTGCTATGACTTCTGTGCTCACTCACTACGGCACACTTCCTTTCTTGTCCTTTCTTAGGAGGCTGCCGCATGGGTTGCAGGCGCAGCTCCGTGTCCTTCTTTCCCACTGAGCTGCTGATGTTCTTTCCTTTTTCCTCTGTCTGCCTGACAGGAATTCCCTGGGCCGAGCCCATTCTGCTTCTCTCCCTCTCCTTCTCTTTCCGACTCCTGGCTCTGACTCCCTCCAACTGCCTAACTTCCTAACCAACCCACCAGTTTTACCCTTTGTGAGGAGTGGCCTAGTACATAGAACCCTTAGCTCCCCCTGGTGGACCGGCGTGTGAAGTGTGTGTGTGGCTGTGATACCTGGCAGGGTGAACTCCTTTGGTTCCATCAGACGTAACATCGCTCCCCCTGGTGGAAGAACGACATTACTGCAACGACCAGGACTCTGGGGCGCTGCATATGTGCACGGAGACCAGTGAATATTCATTGCTCTTTAATAGCGGGCACAGTATTAGCTGCAGCCGCCAGCTTCCTGCAGCTGCCAAGCGATCACGTGTACTAAAGGGAATGAATATTCATTACTCCCCACACATATAAGAATGGAGAGTAGGGAATATTCATTCCCTTAAGTAGCGGGCACACACCAACGCACGGCTGCTTCAGGAAGCCGGCTGCTGCGGCTAACAGCATGCCCGCTATTAACCCCTTTACCCCCAAGGGTGGTTTGCACGTTAATGACCGGGCCAATTTTTACAATTCTGACTACTGACTCTTTATGAGGTTATAACTCTGGAACGCTTCAACGGACCCCAGTGATTCTGATGTTGTTTTCTCGTGACATATTGTACTTCATGATAGTCGTAAAATTTCTTTGATATTACTTGCGTTTATTTGAGAAAAAAGTGGAAATTTGGTGAAAATTTGGAAACTTTTGCAATTTTCCAACTTTGAATTTTAACACCCTTAAATCACAGAGATATGTCACCATAAAATACTTAATAAGTAACATTTCCCACATGTCTACTTTACATCAGCAAAATTTTGGAACCAATATTTTTTTTTGTTAGTGAGTTATAAGGATTAAAATTTGACCTTCGATTTCTCATTTTCACTACACCGTGTTTTTTTTGGGACCACATCACATTTGAAGTCACTTTAATCTATATGATTCTATATGATAGAAAAAAACAAAAAGTGACACCATTCCAAAAACTGCACCCCTCAAGGTGCTCAAAACCACATTTAGGCCGTTGCGGATTAGGCTTAGGAATTTTTGGTGCGGATCCTGCCTCTCCTGGCAGAAAACGCACCTGCGGTTCTGCAGCGTTTTTTGTGTGGTTCTGCAGCGTTTTGGCTGCGGTTTTCTTGCGGATTTGATGCGTTTTTTTTCTATAATGGAATGGGTACAAAAACGCTGCAGATTCACAAAAAAGAAGTCCTTGATGCAAACAACTGGCTAAGACGATGGTGCAGACAACAAGGATTTGGATTCCTGGACCACGGTGTGAATTACTGGTATGATGGACTCCTCGCCAGAGACGGACTACACCTCAACAAACCTGAGAAACACACATTCGCCAGAAGACTCGCTACACTCATCAGGAGGGCGTTAAACTAGAAGAAGAGGGGACGGGAAGAAAAACATTAGACTCGAACAAAGACGACCCAGGAAAACATACTCAGAAGGGAGGTAAGAACATTTCTAAAACAATCCACAGTGAGGAGATTGGAACAAAACAAAATCCTCTGAACTGCATGCTCGCAAACGCCAGAAGCCTGACAAACAAGATGGAAGAACTAGAAGCAGAAATATCTACAGGTAACTTTGACATAGTGGGAATAACCGAGACATGGTTAGATGAAAGCTATGACTGGGCAGTTAACTTACAGGGTTACAGTCTGTTTAGAAAGGATCGTAAAAATCGGAGAGGAGGAGGGGTTTGTCTCTATGTAAAGTCTTGTCTAAAGTCCACTTTAAGGGAGGATATTAGCGAAGGGAATGAGGATGTCGAGTCCATATGGGTTGAAATTCATGGAGGGAAAAATGGTAACAAAATTCTCATTGGGGTCTGTTACAAACCCCCAAATATAACAGAAAGCATGGAAAGTCTACTTCTAAAGCAGATAGATGAAGCTGCAACCCATAATGAGGTCCTGGTTATGGGGGACTTTAACTACCCGGATATTAACTGGGAAACAGAAACCTGTGAAACCCATAAAGGCAACAGGTTTCTGCTAATAACCAAGAAAAATTATCTTTCACAATTGGTGCAGAATCCAACCAGAGGAGCAGCACTTTTAGACCTAATACCATCTAATAGACCTGACAGAATAACAAATCTGCAGGTGGTCGGGCATCTAGGAAATAGCGACCACAATATTGTACAGTTTCACCTGTCTTTCACTAGGGGGACTTGTCAGGGAGTCACAAAAACATTGAACTTTAGGAAGGCAAAGTTTGAACAGCTTAGAGATGCCCTTAATCTGGTAGACTGGGACAATATCCTCAGAAATGAGAATACAGATAATAAATGGGAAATGTTTAAGAACATCCTAAATAGGCAGTGTAAGCGGTTTATACCTTGTGGGAATAAAAGGACTAGAAATAGGAAAAACCCAATGTGGCTAAACAAAGAAGTAAGACAGGCAATTAACAGTAAAAAGAAAGCATTTGCACTACTAAAGCAGGATGGCACCATTGAAGCTCTAAAAAACTATAGGGAGAAAAATACTTTATCTAAAAAACTAATTAAAGCTGCCAAAAAGGAAACAGAGAAGCACATTGCTAAGGAGAGTAAAACTAATCCCAAACTGTTCTTCAACTATATCAATAGTAAAAGAATAAAAACTGAAAATGTAGGCCCCTTAAAAAGTAGTGAGGAAAGAATGGTTGTAGATGACAAGGAAAAAGCTAACATATTAAACACCTTCTTCTCCACGGTATTCACGGTGGAAAATGAAATGCTAGGTGAAATCCCAAGAAACAATGAAAACCCTATATTAAGGGTCACCAATCTAACCCAAGAAGAGGTGCGAAACCGGCTAAATAAGATTAAAATAGATAAATCTCCGGGTCCGGATGGCATACACCCACGAGTACTAAGAGAACTAAGTAATGTAATAGATAAACCATTATTTCTTATTTTTAGTGACTCTATAGCGACAGGGTCTGTTCCGCAGGACTGGCGCATAGCAAATGTGGTGCCAATATTCAAAAAGGGCTCTAAAAGTGAACCTGGAAATTATAGGCCAGTAAGTCTAACCTCTATTGTTGGTAAAATATTTGAAGGGTTTCTGAGGGATGTTATTCTGGATTATCTCAATGAGAATAACTGTTTAACTCCATATCAGCATGGGTTTATGAGAAATCGCTCCTGTCAAACCAATCTAATCAGTTTTTATGAAGAGGTAAGCTATAGGCTGGACCACGGTGAGTCATTGGACGTGGTATATCTCGATTTTTCCAAAGCGTTTGATACCGTGCCGCACAAGAGGTTGGTACACAAAATGAGAATGCTTGGTCTGGGGGAAAATGTGTGTAAATGGGTTAGTAACTGGCTTAGTGATAGAAAGCAGAGGGTGGTTATAAATGGTATAGTCTCTAACTGGGTCGCTGTGACCAGTGGGGTACCGCAGGGGTCAGTATTGGGACCTGTTCTCTTCAACATATTCATTAATGATCTGGTAGAAGGTTTACACAGTAAAATATCGATATTTGCAGATGATACAAAACTATGTAAAGCAGTTAATACAAGAGAAGATAGTATTCTGCTACAGATGGATCTGGATAAGTTGGAAACTTGGGCTGAAAGGTGGCAGATGAGGTTTAACAATGATAAATGTAAGGTTATACACATGGGAAGAAGGAATCAATATCACCATTACACACTGAACGGGAAACCACTGGGTAAATCTGACAGGGAGAAGGACTTGGGGATCCTAGTTAATGATAAACTTACCTGGAGCAGCCAGTGCCAGGCAGCAGCTGCCAAGGCAAACAGGATCATGGGGTGCATTAAAAGAGGTCTGGATACACATGATGAGAGCATTATACTGCCTCTGTACAAATCCCTAGTTAGACCGCACATGGAGTACTGTGTTCAGTTTTGTAAATCTACACAAAAAAGAAAAGAAGCCACTCAAACGAATGCACACCACAAAACCAATAAATGACAATATACAAAATATAACAACAGGAATTTTATTGACAAACAGCAACTTCAAGAAAACCATAAAACATACTTAAAAACAATAGTACATGAAAACCATGGTCCACATACATATATAAACTGTACAATACACATATATAATATAATATAAACCTGCACACCCTAGTATATAGCGGGACACTCCACCATCTGGCTCATGGGCATATATGCACCGACAAGGGGGGGCAAGTGTGAATACTGCAATAAGTATAACCCTAAAGAATCAGGAACAAGCCCTAAAGCAAGGGGAACATCCCCTAGTGGAATAAACACAGAGTCAAGCCACCCAATTATGGAGAAAAAGGGAAGCACTCTGAACCAAGGGCCAGAAGATAACCCACAGCGGGGTATCAAACCCACCTACAGTGAGAGCCCATAATAGGGCACCAAGGATTATACCATTACCCACATGGTCGGAATGAGAGGAGGAGGAAACTTCGCCGTCCCCTAAGTGCAGGTAAAATGTGGACCAAGAGACACACGGCCCAACGCGTATCGCCCTGCTAGACGAAGCCCTCTCTAGCAGGGCGATACGCGTTGGGCCGTGTGTCTCTTGGTCCACATTTTACCTGCACTTAGGGGACGGCGAAGTTTCCTCCTCCTCTCATTCCGACCATGTGGGTAATGGTATAATCCTTGGTGCCCTATTATGGGCTCTCACTGTAGGTGGGTTTGATACCCCGCTGTGGGTTATCTTCTGGCCCTTGGTTCAGAGTGCTTCCCTTTTTCTCCATAATTGGGTGGCTTGACTCTGTGTTTATTCCACTAGGGGATGTTCCCCTTGCTTTAGGGCTTGTTCCTGATTCTTTAGGGTTATACTTATTGCAGTATTCACACTTGCCCCCCCTTGTCGGTGCATATATGCCCATGAGCCAGATGGTGGAGTGTCCCGCTATATACTAGGGTGTGCAGGTTTATATTATATTATATATGTGTATTGTACAGTTTATATATGTATGTGGACCATGGTTTTCATGTACTATTGTTTTTAAGTATGTTTTATGGTTTTCTTGAAGTTGCTGTTTGTCAATAAAATTCCTGTTGTTATATTTTGTATATTGTCATTTATTGGTTTTGTGGTGTGCATTCGTTTGAGTGGCTTCTTTTCTTTTTTGTGTAGATTTATGACATTAGCCGCTGGTTTGCACCCTGTTTGGTGTTTTTGCACCATTCAATATTGGTAGTGCGCTCCTTTTAGTCTATTGATCTGTGTTCAGTTTTGGGCACCGGTGCTCAGGAAGGATATAATGGAACTAGAGAGAGTACAAAGGAGGGCAACAAAATTAATAAAGGGGATGGGAGAACTACAATACCCAGATAGATTAGCGAAATTAGGATTATTTAGTCTAGAAAAAAGACGACTGAGGGGCGATCTAATAACCATGTATAAGTATATAAGGGGACAATACAAATATCTCGCTGAGGATCTGTTTATACCAAGGAAGGTGACGGGCACAAGGGGGCATTCTTTGCGTCTGGAGGAGAGAAGGTTTTTCCACCAACATAGAAGAGGATTCTTTACTGTTAGGGCAGTGAGAATCTGGAATTGCTTGCCTGAGGAGGTGGTGATGGCGAACTCAGTCGAGGGGTTCAAGAGAGGCCTGGATGTCTTCCTGGAGCAGAACAATATTGTATCATACAATTATTAGGTTCTGTAGAAGGACGTAGATCTGGGTATTTATTATAATGGAATATAGGCTGAACTGGATGGACAAATGTCTTTTTTCGGCCTTACTAACTATGTTACTATGTTACTAGAAGTGACATGCTACTTCTTTTAAACTACAGCGTTTCCGCAACGGATTTTCCGCAAAGTGTGCACAACATTTTTTTTTTCTCATTGATTTACATTGTACTGTAAATCAATTGCAGATCTGCAGCGTTTCTGCACCTCAAAAAACGCTGTGGATCCACAGAGAATCCGCAACGTGTGCACATACCCCTAAGAAGTATATTAACAATTCAGGTGCTTCACAAGAATTTTTGGAATGTTTTAAAAAAAATGAACATTTAACTTTTTTTCATAAAAAAAATACTTCAGATCCAATTTGTTTTATTTTACCAAGGGTAATAGGAGAAATTGGACCCCAAAAGTTGTTGTACAACTTGTCCTAAGTACGCATGGGTGCATGACAGAGCTCGGAAGGGAAGGAACGCCATTTGACTTGTGAAGAGCAGAACAAAAATGATTACCTCAATGAACAAAAAAAAAAAAAAAAGAATTTGTGATAAACATTGACCTGTCCATTCAAGGACATTTTAGCTATAGTATGAAATCCTGTTTTTCTTGTCTGTGGAATTGCCTTTGTACTGTTTGTTGTGAAACTGCCGCCCACGAAACTGTTTTCTTTTCTTTTCTTTCTTTCCTGTTTTGTCTCTTTGTTTAAACATGCAAAACTTGTATAACCACTAAACCTACTGAAACAACTATATAAAGAAGGGATAGCACCTTGAAGGCAGGCGTGCTTCAGAGACTTCCCAGTGATACACTATACAAGACGTGTCTTGTGTATTATTTCTGGTGATTCCCCACTTCCAAAGGCTGCTCCGACTGAGTGTGATCCCGACATTTCCTGGCGCCCGAACAGGGACCCGAGGTCTGTGTATTCCTTCAAGAACACCGGCAGAATACGAACGAAAAGAGAATCTGGGATAATGGACGGCAGATGAACAAAAACCTGGCCAGGTAAGAGACACTGTTAGATCTCTTATATCTGCCCTGCACTGTCCGTAAGATTTTCTGTGTCGTGTTCTTTAGCGGGTAGTTCTAGTAGAGGAGGATACCTATAGCTCGGGTTCTTGAACTATTTAGGAATTGATCACCTCACGGAGTACGGCATTGAATGAGAGTGAATGTGAATAGAAGGTGTGTGGAAGTTGGGAATAGCCCTATAAGCCGCCCAGGGGGTTGAAACAGAAGAAGTGACTGTCCCACTGGGCAACGTGGTTGCGTCCTTTCGGGGAGACCTCCGCGCCTATGTTCAATCTCTGATCCTGTCTTTGACAAAAACCTGGTGACGGATAAGTGTATGATAGTATGAGCCCAGGACAGATAAATTAGCCTGGGACAAGAATACGTTGTATGTGATAGTATAAGCCCAGGACAGATAAATTAGCCTGGGACAAGATACGTTGTATGTTCTTTTTCTTTTTCTGTCTGGTTGCATTTGTGTTGTTTGCTTTAGGTGTAGGAATCAGGATTTTCTTACATCAACACAGTTTAAACATCCTAGCTCCTTAGGAAGAAGGTAACGAGGTATTATCATACCCAAACGCCACCTAGGGCAAGAAAAAGACATCCTAGCTCCTTAGGAAGAAGGTAACGAGGTATTCTCATACCCAAACGCCACCTAGGGCAAGAAAGCTCAGGATAAGAAAATGGGGAATAAGCAAACAAAGTCGGAACCAGAAGAATTAGATATCTATACTATCATAAAGGAGAGAAGTGGTGAAGATGCCACTAAGGGGCTGAAAAAGATTTTTAGTAAGTTTGGAGTTACTAGGGCAGAAGCTTTTAGTAGAGAACTATGGGAAGGAATTCAGGAAAGGAAAAAAGGCATAATCAGAGACAAGAAATGGATAGATCAGATCCAAGCATTGATTGATGTCTCTAGGGTAGCAGAAAATGAGGGATGGACATATAATCAACAGAGTAAAAAGTGGTGTATTAGACCCACAGGCTGTGGAGAAAAACAAAATGTGGAATCTAAAAATACCCCACCCCCATACCTTAACCCACATGCCCCATCTTTTCTCCAAACACCACCTCAAAGTTTAGCCGGACCAGGAGGATGGGTATGTCCGCACTGTGGACAACAAAATCCAGACTGGAGAAATGATTGCCTAGCCTGTGGTACACCTAGACATGGCGCTGTACTTGCCCCTGTTAGGGCAGTACCAAGACCCTTTAGGGAACCTGGTGCTGACGGAGTAATGGGAACTAGATATCACCAAACTCGACAATATTTCCCTTGGTCCCCCGCTGAAGGCATGTCTCTCTTGCATAACGCACCAGATCCCACCCAGTGTCCAGTTAGATTTGCACAATATATACAGCAAATTATGCAGACTCACGCTGGAGTTTGGGCAGATGGAGAAGAATTATGTAGAATGAAAATGACTCCTGGACTCTTCCAGGAGCTATTAGCAAATCTACAGGTACATAGGCCCCAAGCAGGAGATGGTGCCTTACAAACGATAGAATCAGGTACACAATTTGTAGATCACTTAATGGTTTTCATGAGGGAGAGACAGAGGCAGAGAGGAACAACGGGAGTGGTGGCTCAGAAATCTGGACAATCAGTAGACGAATATTATCTAAGTGTAGAAAATAATTTCAGAGATGAAGGCATGGATCTTACATAGTTACATAGTTACATAGTTACATAGTTATTAAGGTTGAAGGAAGACTATATGTCCATCTAGTTCAACCCATAGCCTAACCTAACATGCCCTAACATGTTGATCCAGAGGAAGGCAAAAAAAACCCATGTGGCAAAGAGTAAGCTCCACATTGGGGAAAAAAATTCCTTCCCGACTCCACATACGGCAATCAGACTAGTTCCCTGGATCAACGCCCTATCAAGGAATCTAGTGTATATACCCTGTAACATTATACTTTTCCAGAAAGGTATCCAGTCCCCTCTTAAATTTAAGTAATGAATCACTCATTACAACATCATACGGCAGAGAGTTCCATAGTCTCACTGCTCTTACAGTAAAGAATCCGCGTCTGTTATTATGCTTAAACCTTTTTTCCTCCAACCGCAGAGGATGCCCCCTTGTCCCTGTTTCAGGTCTATGATTAAAAAGATCATCAGAAAGGTCTTTGTACTGTCCCCTCATATATTTATACATTAAAATAAGATCACCCCTTAGTCTTCGCTTTTCCAAACTAAATAGCCCCAAGTGTAATAACCTATCTTGGTATTGCAGACCCCCAGTCCTCTAATAACCTTGGTCGCTCTTCTCTGCACCCGCTCCAGTTCAGCTATGTCTTTCTTAAACACCGGAGACCAGAACTGTGCACAGTATTCTAAGTGTGGTCGAACTAGTGACTTGTATAGAGGTAAAATTATGTTCTCCTCATGAGCATCTATGCCTCTTTTAATGCATCCCATTATTTTATTTGCCTTTGCAGCCGCTGCCTGACACTGGCCACTGAATTTAAGTTTGTCATCCACCCATACACCCAGGTCTTTTTCATTGACGGTTTTGCCCAGAGTTTTAGAATTAAGCACATAATTATACATCTTATTACTTCTACCCAAGTGCATGACCTTACATTTATCCCCATTAAAGCTCATTTGCCATTTATCAGCCCAAGCTTCTAATTTACATAAATCATCCTGTAATATAAAATTGTCCTCCTCTGTATTGATTACCCTGCAGAGTTTAGTGTCATCTGCAAATATTGAAATTCTACTCTGAATGCCCCCTACAAGGTCATTAATAAATATGTTAAAAAGTAGAGGGCCCAATACTGACCCCTGTGGTACCCCACTGCTAACCGCTACCCAGTCCGAGTGTGCTCCATTAATAACCACCCTTTGTTTCCTATCCCTGAGCCAGCTCTCAACCCACTTGCACATATTTTCCCCTATCCCCATTATTCTCATTTTATGTATCAACCTTTTGTGTGGCACCGTATCTAACCGCTCCAGGAATGATGAGGTTAGTTACAAAAACCTTTATAGATGGATTGTCTCCAAAAGTGAAGGAAAAGCTTAAAGGTACTGTCACACTAGACGATATCGCTAGCGATCCGTGACGTTGCAGCGTCCTCGCTAGCGATATCGTCCAGTGTGACAGGCAGCAGCGATCAGGCCCCTGCTGGGAGATCGCTGGTCGGGGAAGAAAGTCCAGAACTTTATTTGGTCGCTGGACTCCCCGCAGACATCGCTGAATCGGCGTGTGTGACACCGATTCAGCGATGTCTTCACTGGTAACCAGGGTAAACATCGGGTAACTAAGCGCAGGGCCGCGCTTAGTAACCCACTGTTTACCCTGGTTACCAGCGTAAAAAAACAAACAGTACATACTTACATTCAGCTGTCTGTCCCTTGCCGTCTGGTTCCTGCCTTGACTGCTTGCCATAAAGTGAAAGCAGAGCACAGCCACAGCAGTGAGTCACCGCTGTGTGACTCACTGCTGTGCTCTGCTTTCACTTTCACTTTACGGCCAGCAGTCACTGCAGGAACCAGACGGCAAGGGACAGACAGCTGAATGTAAGTATGTACTGTTTGTTTTTTTACGCTGGTAACCAGGGTAAACATCGGGTTACTAAGCGCGGCCCTGCGCTTAGTTACCCGATGTTTACCCTGGTTACCGGGGACCTCGGGATCGTTGGTCGCTGGAGAGCTGTCTGTGTGACAGCTCTCCAGCGACCAAACAGCGACGCTGCAGCGATCCAGATCGTTGTCGGTATCGCTGCAGCGTCGCTAAGTGTGACGGTACCTTAAGGCCGCAACCCCTGATTGGAGAAACTTGGAAGACCCACACCTGGCTAGACAGAAAGCTGTAGGGATAGAAATGGACTTAAGAGAAAATTCTAAGCCAGTAAGAATTGCCCAGGCTAATACTGGCTCTGCTAATCAAAAGTTTACTTGTCATTACTGTAAGAAGCCAGGACATTTCCAAAGGGAATGTAGGAAGAGAAAAGCAGATATAGATTCAGGAACCTTTGTACCCAAAAATAGGATAAATAACCCAGTGCCTGATCAAACAGACAGCTCAGAATGACTGAAAGTTATGCAGGTCTCTCTTCCTTCTAGAAGACCAATAATACAAGTTGAAGTTGAGGGTAAAAATGTACCTTTTCTGATAGATACGGGAGCAACATCCTCCATTTTAAATCAGGACTTTTTACCATATCCTGACAATATATCCTCAAAGGTTACATATGCAGAAGGGTATGATGGTAAAATTCAGGCGTTGCCCTTTACAAAACCTTTAAATGTGAGCTTTGGCCCTAAAACTTTTGTATCCAAATTTTTATTTGCTAAAGGTGCACCTACCTGCTTGTTGGGTACTGATGTCTTAAGTAAAATGCATGCAAACATCCATTTTAGAGAAGATGGCACAGTTATGCTGACCATCCCTGAAGATGCAGAAACTCTGGAACCATATGTTAGAATACAGGCAATGGAGGATTTTCCCGAAATTTACACTCAACAAGCAAAAATTGACTTGTCTCGGGTTCCTGACAGCCTATGGGCAAAAGGAGACACTGATGTAGGATTTTTATCAGTAGCTCCTATACTGTTAGAAACTGCCCCGGGAACCATATTACCTCAGCTTAGGCAATACCCCATCAGCGCCCAGCAAGAACAGGCGATTTCTCAACAAATTCAGAATTATGTGTTACAAGGTGTTTTGGTAGAAATCAGGTCACCCGCCAATACACTCTTATATCCTGTTAAAAAGAAAGTGTCCTCCAAAGAAACTATGGTGAAATATCGCATGGTGCACGACTTATGGGAAATCAATAAGGTTTTGGCACCGGTCACCCCTGTGGTACCGAATCCTCATACCTTACTGTCTCAAATTCCCAGCACTGCTGCATATTTTACGGTAATTGACTTATCAAACGCATTTTTTTCTGTGCCACTACATAAGAACTGTTGGCATTTGTTTGCCTTTACATTCAAGGGTAAACAATTAGCATGGACAAGATTGCCACAAGGTATGGTACACTCACCAACTTTGTACTCTGAAGCAATGCAGACCGTGCTAAAAAATTTCATCCCAGAACCAGGAGTAGTCATTCTACACTATGTAGATGACTTACTTATGTGACGTCCAAGAGACCGGGATACCCAGCACCGGACCAATGGGGTCTGTCTCTTGAGGGGGATGTCACGGGTGGCTTGACCCGGTGCTGTGGCCTCAGGCAATGCACAGTGTAAGGGGTATCGTGAGGGGACAGGCACTTACTTGATCAGCAGCAGGTTCTCCCAGCGGTGACGATCCCGATCCTGGATAGATGGCTATTGTCCAAATGAAAGACTGAGGCACTGAAACGTTTAACCAGTTTACTTTAACATAAAAGGATTTACAACCAGTCCTGTCACCGGAGTCTGTATGGGAACTCTGAGTTACTTTGACCCTGCCGGGGTCTTCGCCTCTTATTGTGCGCAATTTCTGTGTGGCCCTGCTGCTGTATGTGAACTGGCTGCCGGCCCAATCTGTCCCCTCTGGGCCCTGGTTCGATGGGCAACCCGAGTCCTTTTATCGGCTTACCCCCTCCAGGAGTACCGCTGAACTCTGTGTCTGTTGCTGCGTCCGGCCCTAGTGAAGCTGATATCACCTCACGTTTTTCCGGTTGCTGTATTATATATCATGAATACAGCCACGGATCCGGTATCCATCTTTGCGCCTGTTCTGGGTAGTGATTAATGCTACCCGGTTCTCACAATGTCCTTTTTCTCTGTCCCTTTTCTCCTCAGGCCGGTGATTTGGGCCTGGAAACCGTCATAGGGCTGTTAGAAATTCAGCTGTATGACCTCTCACTATCAGCTCCTTAGCCCAACTGCCATTTCTTCTCTCAGACCAGAATGGATCAAGGGGAGTCTCTGGAGCTCCCCCTTCTGGCCGGAGGTGGTAGTGCAGTCTTGCTAATTTAGTATTTGTATTTACTGTCAGTAACTATTTTTGTGGCAAATACCCCTAGGGGTGCCACATTCCCCCTTAGTTAAGAACAATACTCCGGGACTGTGGGACGATAACATTTTGAAATAACAATTAATATGTACAGAGTCTTAAAAATGAAAAGTTACAAAAACCACTCAAGGAAACAAAAATAGAGTTCTGTAAAAACTCACTTCAAATAGCATCCATTAATACAGTCCTATCCTTGAAGGTACTAGGAAAGGCACTGCACTTTGTGTCCAGGAATTTAGTTCCATTTTTCCAACGAAGTTGTCAATATAAAGTCTAAAGAAAGTTCAAAAAGAGCAAAAAGCAAAGTTCAAAAAGCAGTCTTTCCGGAGCTTTGATTTAGTGCCTCCGGGCTGATAACAAGTTTAAGAATATGCAAGAAGTTCATACAGACAAGTCTCTGTAGGTACTGGGCTTAAACGTTGCAGACTGATAACAATGACTATACTACATTTTCTGTTTAACTATATACGGCATAACATATATACAATTCACATTATGAGATTTATAGTTGGTAATCTGCATACCTGGCCGGTAATTGACCCTGGGTACTACGCTGTGATCTACGTAATAGCGGTATCTCTTCATGTGGAGTACTACTGTCTACTGCAGATGTAGTATCTGCCCGCTCTGCTAAAGATAATTCCATAACTATGGAGTTGGCAAGTCCACCGTGAATGGGATTACTCTGATCAGGAATCTGTTCTTCCTGGCCTGGAACCTCCTGTAGTACGGGGTCAGCCTCTTCCTGTCTTGGGACTTCTGGTATTGGGTTCGGTGTTGGGTAAAAGGCCACCATGGGAACCACTACTGCACCATGGTATGTTAGTAGGGTTTTGGGAAAGTCTCCTATACAGGTGTGATACATTTCCTCCTCTTTTTCCTTTACTGGTTGAACCTGTATGGGTTGAATAACTTCTGATTCTGGCTGGACAACTTCTGGCTCTTTCAATGCTTCCGGACACAATTTAAGATTGTCTCTTGACACTAATACAGATGTTAAGCCTCCGTTTTTGCTAATGAGACACATTTTAGGATTATCCATTCTTGTTGGTAAAACTGTGTAGGGTACGGCTTCCCACTGATTGTCTAGTTTATTGGTTCGACGGTTTCTCTTGAGCACTTGATCACCCGGTCTTAATGGGGTCGCTAGAGCATTCTGGTTGAAAGTTCGCTCTTGTCTTTCTCTAGTTTGCTGAAGGCTTCTTTCCACACTCTCTTGCACTTGGCGATACTGCTTTTGCCGTATGATATCCCAATTGGAGTCTTGAACTTCTGCGTCTGGTTTCAGAATTCCCATTTCTAGATCGATTGGTAATTGGCCGGGTCTTGCACGCATAAGATAAGCTGGGGTGCAGTTGGTGGAGCTCACCGGGACATGATTATACAGATCCACCAAGTCAGGCAATTTCTCTGGCCATTGATTCCTTTCTGTCTCAGGTAAAGTCTTTAGTAGGTCTATTACAATATGGTTCATCTTCTCGCATAAGCCGTTTGTTTGTGGATGATAGGCCGTCGTCCTGATCTTTTTGCAACCATACATATTACAGAATTCTCTGAAGATCTCTGATTCAAAGGCTGTACCTTGGTCGGTGAGAACCTGTTCCGGATATCCATGGGGTCTACAAAAGTACGTTTGGAACGCTTTGGCTGCTGTTTTTGCTGTCAGATCTTTTACGGGTACTACTACCAAGAAGCGTGAATAATGGTCCACGATGGTCAAGGCATAGACATAGCCGGACCGGCTTGGTATTAACTTCACGTGGTCTATGGCTACAAGTTCAAGTGGTTGTTTGGTGATTATGGGCTGCAGTGGTGCTCTTTGGTTCTTTTGATCGTTTCTTCTGAGGTTGCACGGGCCACAATTTCTGCACCACTGTTCGATTGATTTTCTCATCCCGACCCAATAAAATCTTTCTCTTAGAAGTACTTCTAACTTTTTCCAACCGAAGTGACCAGCACCATTATGGTAAGCTTCGAGGACCATCTTCACATCTTGTTTAGGCACGATAATCTGCCAAACCAATTCATGTGTTTTCGGATTGGTGTACCTTCTACAGAGCTTCCCTTGATACAGGAACATTTTGCCTCTCTCTTTCCAGAGTTGATGCGTCTCTTCTGGGGCATCCTCATCGGGATATGCACTTTGCTCAGTTAACAGTTCCTTCACCAACTTCACAGCCAGATTGCTGTCTTGGGTGTCAGCCCATCTATGGTGTGCTAACGGATTAAAATTCACCTCTTGTTGTTTCTGATAGGTACTTGACTGATGATGTTTCGCCTTGGGATGATGGAAGGCTGGTAGTTCAATTTCTTCAAGCTCCCCCGTTTCTTCTTCTACATCTCTCAAGTGTGGCATCCGGGATAGGGCATCGGCATTTCCATTCTTGCGACCTGCTCGATACTTGATTATGAAGTTGTAATTAGATAACCGGGCTATCCATCGCTGTTCTAACGCACCTAATTTGGCTGTGTCCAGGTGGGTCAACGGATTGTTGTCAGTATAGACAATAAATTCTGCAGCGGCCAGATAGTGTTTGAACCGTTCAGTCACAGCCCAAACTACTGCCAGTAGTTCCAATTTGAAGGAGCTGTAATTTTCTGAATTTCTTTCAGTAGGCCGGAGCTTTCTACTTGCAAAGGCGATGACTTTCTCCCGACCTTCTTGCTTTTGTGACAGCACCGCTCCTAGTCCCACATTACTGGCATCGGTGTAGAGGATGAAAGGTTGATGGTAATCTGGGTATGCCAGAACCTCTTCTCCGGTTAGTGCCTTCTTTAGTTGTTCAAAGGAGTCTTCCCTTTCATCGTTCCACTGAAAAGGAGGGTTTCGGTTTGAAGGTTTCTTCGTCTGCCCTACCAAGGTGTCTTGCAAGGGTGCTGCCAACTTGGTAAATCCTTTTATAAATCTGCGATAGTAACCCACCAATCCCAGGAATTGTCTCACTTCTTTTGCGCTGGTAGGTCTTGGCCAATCCCTTATGGCGCTTATTTTCTCGGGATCTGGTGCTACTCCCTCCGAACTCACGATGTGTCCCAGGTACTGTACCTTTGGCTTGAGAAGGTGACATTTGGATGGCTTGACTTTCATGCCATACCTGGATAAGGCTTCGAACACTTCTGCCAGGTCTATTAAGTGTTGTTCGTAAGTCTTTGAGTAGACGATCACATCATCTAGGTACAGGAGGACGGTCTTGAAGTTCTTGTGTCCGAGGCAGCATTCCATCAGCCGCTGGAAGGTACCGGATGCGTTGCAGAGTCCGAACGGCATGCGATTAAATTCACATAGACCCATTGGTGTGGTGTATACCGTCTTTTCCTTATCTCTCTCAGCCACAGGGACTTGCCAATACCCGCTTGTTAAGTCTAAGGTGGGAAAATAATTAGCAGATTTCAAAGCAGTTATGGACTCTTCTATCCTAGGCAAGGGGTAGGTGTCTTTATGGGTGATGTTATTAATCTTCCGGTAGTCTACGCACATTCTCATGGTTCCGTCCTTTTTTTTGACAATCACTAGAGGGGCCGCCCAGGGGCTACAGCTGTCTCTTATTACCCCGGCCTGTTTCATTTCCCTCAGCATATCTTTTGCACATTGATAGTGAGCGGGCGGTATGGGTCTATATCTTTCTTTTATTGGGGGATGGTCACCTGTGGGGATTGTGTGTTCTACCCCTTCTATCCGTCCGAAGTCCAATGGGTGTTTACTGAAGACTTGTTCATATTCCGTCACTAGCCTATACACCCCTTGTTTTTGATGGGTAGGTGTTGAATTTATGCCCACGTGTAGCTGTTGGCACCAATCCTCCATTTCTCCATCTGAGCCATTGCCTTCCACCTGACAGTTTGGTTCTAAGGGCTCAATGGTTGTGATGGCATTGTTGTCAACAGTATATAGCTTTGCCATTGTAGCATACCTTGGCAAAGTGACCTCTTCCTCTCCACAGTTCAAAAGTCGTACTGGCACTCGTCCCCGGTGTACCTCGACTTTCCCTCGTGCTGTGAGTATAGTGGGCCTGCTGTCGGTGTACACTGGTTCTATTAAGGCTTGATAATCTCGTCCCTTAGTACCAATGGCTGCTCTACACCATACCAGCATTTCTGTTTTTGGTGGGATTACAATAGACGTTGAATCACTTACCCTCACACTGCCGATTTCTCCACCTGCAACTTCTACCTGTTGCCTTAACATCAATACTTTTATTTCCCTCCGAAGAACTCTCTGCTGGCAGGATTGGGCAGTTTCAGCAATTTGCTGTAAGACAGAAATGACTTCGGAAAAGCAGTTCTCTAACACATTCATTCCTATCAATACAGTTGGTTCACAGTTCCGTCCGTCAACATCAACAACAATTATACCCTGTTTCTTCAATTCTACTTTACCAATCTTTATAGTCATCTCCCTGAATCCTAGTTTCGGTACCAACTTACCATTACTGGCCCATATATCTAGTTCAACATCAGAGGGCCCGTTATCAATATCTGCATCAGCCCAGTACCTCTTATAAAGGATATACGGTATAGATGAAATCTGGGAACCTGTGTCCAGCAAAGCGTTGAGGGGCATTCCGTCAAGCATGATAGGGATAATGGGTCGTCCTCCGATGTACCTGTCGTGCCAGGGTGTTGGGCCTTGAAAGTTCATTCCTGCGAAGCCCAGGGGATTCCCGTTTAAGTCACAATCTCGTGCAAAGTGGCCTGGCTGCTGGCAACGGCGGCAAATGGGCTGTCCATCCGGTTGGTAGCGGTCGCGGGGTCGTCCTCTCCATGTCGGGTATCTCCGGGGTCTCATCCATGGAACACCTTCTCTACGGTTTGACAACTCCATCTTGGGTCCTCTCATCTCCTGCATGGTTTTAGCCATTGAAGCAACAACATCAGTTAAAGAGTCAAGCTTTTGTTGAAGAGCCTCATTAGTACTGGGCCCCAGGGGCTTAGCAATGGCCCCGGACATAGCTGATGTCACTGGTACTCCATGTTGTTGAGGAGCCTCTGCCATGAGTTGCGCAGGCTCCTGATCCCGAGGTGCCTCTGCCAGCTGGAGACGTATAACGCTCTCCTTTAATTGGGCAAATGTCAATTCAGGGTTCTTAAAAACAAGCATGCTCACATGCCCCCGGTGAGAAGGGGTGTAGAGTCCCTCAATAAATTGATCTCTTAGCAGTTTATCCGCTCCGGTGTTAAAAATGGGTTCAGCCAGTGTAAGTGATTTAAGGGCTTCCTGCAGGTTTAAGGCAAAGTCTCTCACGCCCTCATTAACTTTTTGTTTGCAATTAAAGAATCGTACTTTAGCTTTGCTGCTGGCAGTGGTTTCAAATGTAGCTTTTAATCCAGCAAATATGCGTTCAACAGTGCCTTTTACATCAGCTGCCCATGCTGTGACTTCTCGCTTAGCATGGCCACTTAACTGCATCATCAGGAGACTAACACGCTGAACTTCACCCACGGGGAACATGTCAAAATGGGCCAGCATCTTTTCTCTGAAATCGTCAAGGGTATTAGGCTCACCTTCATACATTGGAAGCCACGGGCCACCTGGGGTATATGGCATCAGCACCGGCATGATGGGCGCCACTCCTTGCACCGCTGCGCTACCGGACTCTCTATCGACACTCTGTCTTTCAGCTGCATTAGCGTCGCCGGGTGCTGCGGCGTCTCCGTGCTGCGACATACTGTGCCCCCTTAGTTAATCCGGACCCTTCCGGTCCTCCGCTTCCGTCGGGATAGTGTAGATTCGTTCCGCTGTGCAGCAGGATCGATTTTCCCCTTGCTCTGATGTCAGAGCGCTCAGCTTGGTGCCGCCCACAATGACACGCCCCCTGCTGCTCCCACCCACCGCGCTCTGTAACGGCGGATTCTGAAGTTTTTCAGTTAGACTGGGGCTCAGGTGATGGCGTAGCTCAATTAACAGTCTCGTGCCTAACGGTTATGAAGTGATTACCTCAGGGGATGGCGGCCATCTTTACTCCATTATAACCAATGGGGAAAAGTCACTTTCAATAGTTTTCAATGGGGAATGGATTTTTCTTTAATAAAGTCAATTTTCAAGATTTTTCATCCAAGTTTTCACAGTTTTGGGCTCCAATCACGGCACACAATACCCGGTATACGGGCTGGCTAGATCCTGTTCGTGACGCCAATTGTGACGTCCAAGAGACCGGGATACCCAGCACCGGACCAATGGGGTCTGTCTCTTGAGGGGGATGTCACGGGTGGCTTGACCCGGTGCTGTGGCCTCAGGCAATGCACAGTGTAAGGGGTATCGTGAGGGGACAGGCACTTACTTGATCAGCAGCAGGTTCTCCCAGCGGTGACGATCCCGATCCTGGATAGATGGCTATTGTCCAAATGAAAGACTGAGGCACTGAAACGTTTAACCAGTTTACTTTAACATAAAAGGATTTACAACCAGTCCTGTCACCGGAGTCTGTATGGGAACTCTGAGTTACTTTGACCCTGCCGGGGTCTTCGCCTCTTATTGTGCGCAATTTCTGTGTGGCCCTGCTGCTGTATGTGAACTGGCTGCCGGCCCAATCTGTCCCCTCTGGGCCCTGGTTCGACGGGCAACCCGAGTCCTTTTATCGGCTTACCCCCTCCAGGAGTACCGCTGAACTCTGTGTCTGTTGCTGCGTCCGGCCCTAGTGAAGCTGATATCACCTCACGTTTTTCCGGTTGCTGTATTATATATCATGAATACAGCCACGGATCCGGTATCCGTCTTTGCGCCTGTTCTGGGTAGTGATTAATGCTACCCGGTTCTCACAATGTCCTTTTTCTCTGTCCCTTTTCTCCTCAGGCCGGTGATTTAGGCCTGGAAACCGTCATAGGGCTGTTAGAAATTCAGCTGTATGACCTCTCACTATCAGCTCCTTAGCCCAACTGCCATTTCTTCTCTCAGACCAGAATGGATCAAGGGGAGTCTCTGGAGCTCCCCCTTCTGGCCGGAGGTGGTAGTGCAGTCTTGCTAATTTAGTATTTGTATTTACTGTCAGTAACTATTTTTGTGGCAAATACCCCTAGGGGTGCCACATTTATTTGTTGCCCTGATGAGCAGACGGCAGTTACCTCAACTGTTAATTTCTTAATTTTCCTAGCGCAAGAAGGCTGTAAAGTAAATAGACAGAAACTCCAGGCTTGTCAACAAACAGTCGTGTTTTTAGGTCACTGCATATCACAGGGCATCAGACACCTCACACCTCAACGTACGGAAGCCATACGTAACATGCTTGAACCCAGGAATCACAAACAGCTGCGTGCTTTCCTAGGTATTGTTTCACACTGTAGACAGTGGATCATACATGCAAGTCAACTCATGCAGCCTTTATATGACTGTATTGCCAACACACCATATTCACTCAGTGAAGAGGCTAAACAGTCATTTTCCTCTTTGAAAACAGCACTGGTATCAGCTCCGGCTTTGGGACTCCCAGACTACACTAAACCTTTTCAATTGATGGCAGCTGAGATATCCTCACATGCTACAGGGGTGCTCACACAAAAACATGGAAACAAACAGAGACCTGTGGCATACATATCAGCTCATCTGGACCCTGTAGCTAGAGCCGCACCTTCTTGTGTAAGAGTAGTAGCCGCAATTTCACTGTTATTAGATAAAGCTTCTGAGATTGTTCTTGATCACCCACTTCTAGTTCAGACCACTCATGATGTACATGGCATTCTTAACCAGGTCCAACCTAAACATATTTCAATGGCCAGACACCTCCGTCTCCAATGTTCCCTACTACTGCCGCCCAACATTTCCTTTGCCAGGATTCAGACTCTTAATCTCGCGTCTTTGCTCCCTTTAGAGTCTGAGGGGGGTACCATACCTGAGGAAACTGCAACTGCACTCTCCAACTCCTTTGACCCATCAAAGTCAATGCATGATTGTGTACAATTAATGGAACAAGAGACTCAGGGCTTATGTAATGTACGTGACAAGCCACTCTGTAATGCTACATTTGAACTTTTCATAGATGGCAGTAGATATGCAGATATGAATGGACAATTTCATACAGGTTATGCGGTAGTAACTCAGCATGAAGTGCTGAAAGCAGAACCTCTCCCTGCTAATCAGTCTGCACAAGAAGCAGAACTTACGGCATTAGTTGAAGCTCTAAAAATAGCCAAAGATCAGACAGCAAACATATACACTGATTCTAGATATGCACATGGCATTATTTTCGATTTTGGCGTAATATGGAGAGCCAGAGGTTATATGACTGCTTCAGGCCAACCTGTTTAACATGCCTCCCTCATTAGACAGATTCTGGAGGCAGCACAAGAAACTAAAGAAATAGCGGTGATAAAGGTAGCTGCACATGTGAGACTCGACACCGAGGAAGCCAGGGGTAACGATAAAGCCGATAAGGCAGCAAAACAGGCAGCACGTAAACCCTTACATCATGCCCACACACTAGATAGCTCTGAAGATGATGAGGAAAGATTGAAGGAAGCTCAGAAACAGGTAGACGACGAAGAACGAGGGCAGTGGCAGAAAAAAGGGGCAGAAGATCAGCAAGGATTATGGAAAAAAGGAACTTTGTTGTGTTTACCCAGAGCCTGGTACCCCGCAGTGGCAAGTGACCTCCACCTACCCACGCATGTGTCGGCAAATGGTATGACGCTCAAGGTAAAAGAAAGGTGGTTGGCTCCAGGTTTTGGTAATTTTGCTCGGAACATGTGTGCTGCATGCGCTATATGCCTGGCACACAATCCAGGTCAGGCCATTAAAACCCCAACCAAGCATCATGTAAGACCACTGTATCCCTTTCAAAGACTCCAGATCGACTACATCCAACTTCCTAGGTACAATGGATACGAATATGTGCTTGTGTGTGTGGACATGTTCTCAGGGTGGCCAGAGGCTTATCCAGTTCGTAAAGCCTCAGCAAAAACTACTGCCATTAAAATAGCACATGAACTGATACCCCGTTACGGCATGCCTGAGGTGATCGAGTCAGATAGAGGTACCCATTTTACTGGGGAAATATTCCAGAATGTTATGAAAATGTTGGGAGTAGAAAACCAGTTTCACACTCCATATCATCCACAGAGTTCAGGTAAAGTGGAAAGATTAAATGGGACAATAAAATTAAAAATCCAGAAGGCTATGGCAGAAACAGGAAAGCCTTGGACCGAGTGTCTACCACTTGCCCTGTATTCCATCCGAAACACCCCAAGGGGGAAGGCTAAGCTGTCACCACATGAGATTCTTTTTGGTAGAGCAGCAAATTTGGGTTGTTATTTTCCACAACAACTGATGTTGAATACTGAGACTTTAACTGCTTATGTACAAGAATTACAAAAACGTTTAACTAAAGTGCATTCGCAAGTTTTTGCTTCCCTTCCAGATCCAGAAAATCTCGAAGGAGGCCACAAGTTGGAACCTGGTGATCAAGTCTACGTGAAAAGACACACCAGAAAGACTCTGGAACCGAGATTTGACGGACCTTTCCAAGTCCTGTTAACAACTCCAACAGCAGTCAAGCTTGAAGGAAAGGCATCATGGATACATGCAAGCCATTGCAAAAAAGCAGTATAAGACTCATGATATTGATGTTAATAATGTTAACCTCAACGGAGGCATGGGAAAGACTGAATTCTCTAGCCCCTTTGAACAATAGATTCGTACAACATCATAGAAAATTAGTGCATGACTTGTTAAATAATACGCAACCCCTGGCAGATTGTTGGATCTGTACCCATTCACCAGTATCAGCCACAAGTATACCTTTTCTAGCAGTTCCCATTTCAGCTGAAGAAATATTCGCTTGGCCTAATTGTTCAGACAACCTGGCCAACAACCAACCTGGCAATACTAGACTATGGAATACTACAATCGCCATACCAATTGTGGGATGGGTAGAATTTCCTTGGTGGCAGGGCAATCTTACAGGAAAAATAGACAACTTACAATATTTAGCATTCAAGGGAGGAAAATGGGTACCTAGGAATAAGACTGGATTAACTGATTTAGGACAGGTCCCCACTGAAAATCTACAGCTCAGTTTCAGTACAACCACCCCTTCCTCTGATGCTTTCAAACCTACAGTATTGGAAAGATACATACATAATAGAAAATGGGAACATTCTGAGTTGTTCCCCCAAGGTGATGCAGACAGTTGTACAAGTAAGCCGGGGAACCTGGTTTGTAATGAATCCAATGAGTATGTCAACGGAATGCATGTATGTGGAAATCCCGCAGCCGGGTACTGTAGCCCCTTGGGACAAAAACCCTCTTGGTGTATGCTTCAGAATGTATCTAGTTTTGTGGATTTGGCTCACAGATTGGTATTGCAGCACTCAGCTTTGTGGGATCTGCCTGAGGGTACATTTTGGATATGCGGAGAAGGAGCATATAAATGGCTTCCCGTAGGTATAAAGGGTACTTGTACATTAGGACGCCTAACCCCGGCTACTTTCATAATTTCAAATAAACAAGTGAATATGCAAGCCGTGCCCAAGCACACACTGTATAAAAGAGCTGCAGATAACTCACCACGTCCCTCGGGGAGGCCGCATATAGTACAAATGGGAATTCCCAACAAAATTGCTAGTACCATTTTTATTTATCCTATGTTAACACAGATGTGGGATAAATTAGTTAGAGCCACGGATTATCTAGATGATCAGATTTGGGATATATTGGACATATTAAATACTAGTATAGCTGTACAGAATCAGCTTATAATAGTCACTAACCAACATACCCTGGTATTGGATTACCTAACTGCCTCACAAGGGGGTATGTGTCAAATCATCGGACCCACCTGCTGTCATTATATAGACCCGAATAGTACTATGAGTATGAGATTTAAATTAAAAGACGTACAACGACTCAGGGATCAGTATGACAAAGACAATGACCAAAATAAGGATAGCTGGTGGTCAGATACCTTTTCTTTTCTTAACCCGGCCAATTGGTTCAGAGGGATCGGTGGGTGGGTTACCGGGATTATGCAAAGCCTAATACATACAGTTATGGTTATTGTAATTATATATGTATTATTCAAGGTTGTACTCAAGGGTATCTCGGTATGCACAAATAAATTTTGTGTAATGGATGCGAGAATATAAAGGTTTTTTTTTGTAATATCACAAATAGAATGACTAAAATGATCGACAAGGTTTTGAATGGAATATGTCAAAGGGGGGATTGTGAAGAGCAGAACAAAAATGATTACCTCAATGAACAAAAAAAAAAAAAAAAAGAATTTGTGATAAACATTGACCTGTCCATTCAAGGACATTTTAGCTATAGTATGAAATCCTGTTTTTCTTGTCTGTGGAATTGCCTTTGTACTGTTTGTTGTGAAACTGCCGCCCACGAAACTGTTTTCTTTTCTTTTCTTTCTTTCCTGTTTTGTCTCTTTGTTTAAACATGCAAAACTTGTATAACCACTAAACCTACTGAAACAACTATATAAAGAAGGGATAGCACCTTGAAGGCAGGCGTGCTTCAGAGACTTCCCAGTGATACACTATACAAGACGTGTCTTGTGTATTATTTCTGGTGATTCCCCACTTCCAAAGGCTGCTCCGACTGAGTGTGATCCCGACAGACTTTTCAATGCAAAATTGGCTGGAATTGAAATAGGACGCCATGTCACGTTTGGAGAGCCCCTGATGTGCGTAAACAGTAGAAACTCCCCACAAGTGACCCCATTTTGGGAAGCAGTCCCCCTAAGGAACTTATGTAGATGTGTGGTGAGCACTTTGACCCACCAAGGGCTTCACAGAAGTTTATAATGTAGAGCCGTAAAAATATAAAAATCATATTTTTTTCACAAAAATGATCTTTTTGCCCCCAATTTTTTTATTTTCCCAAGGGTAACGGGAGAAATTGGACCTCAAAAGTTGTTGGGCAATTTTTCCTGAGTACGCTGATAGCTAATATGTGTGGAGTAAACCACTGTTTGGGCGCATGGCAGACTTCGGAATGGAAGGAGCGCCGTTTGACTTTTTGAAAGCAGAATTGGCTGGAATTGAGATCAGGCGCCATGTCGCATTTGGAGAGCCCCTGATGTGCCTAAACAGTGGAAACCCCCCACAAGTGACCGCATTTTGGAAACTAGACCACCTAAGGAACTTATCTAGATGTGTGGTGAGCACTTTGAACCCCTAAGTGCTTCACAGAAGTTTATAATGTGTTCATATTTTTTTTTTCATAAAAATGATCTTTTCGTCCCTAATTTTTTATTTTCCCAAGTCTATCTGGAGAAATTGGACACCAAAAGTTGTTGTGCAATTTGTCCTGAGTATGCTGATACCCCATATGTGGGGGGAGAACCACTGTTTGGGTGCATGGCAGACCTCAGAAGGGAAGGAGAGCCGTTTTGGAATGCAGACTTTGATGGAATGGTCTGCGCTAGTGTTGAGCGATACCGTCCGATACTTGAAAGTATCGGTATCGGATAGTATCGGCCGATACCCGAAAAATATCGGATATCGCCGATACCGATATCCGATACCAATACAAGTCAATGGGACATCAAGTATCTGAAGGTATTCTCATGGTTCCCAGGGTCTGAAGGAGAGGAAACTCTCCTTCAGGCCCTGGGATCCATAGGGATGTGTAAAATAAAGAATTAAAATAAAAAATATTGATATGCTCACCTCTCCGGCGGCCCCTGGACTTCAAGATGCTAACCGGGAGGCTTCTTTGTTTAAAAAGCGCGCCTTTCGGACCTGTGAATGACGTCCCGGCTTCTGATTGGTCGCGTGCCGCCCATGTGACCGGCACGCGACCAATCAGAGGCCGCGACGTCATTCGCAGGTCCTCAATTCCTAGAATTAGCAGTTTTGTGAATGAGAATGACGTCGCGGCTTCTGATTGGCCGCGTGCCGCCCATGTGACCGGCACGCGGCCAGTCAGAAGCCGCGACGTCATTCTCATTCACAAAACTGCTAATTCTAGGAATTGAGGACCTGCGAATGATGTCGCGGCCTCTGATTGGTCGCGTGCCGGTCACATGGGCGGCACGCGACCAATCAGAAGCCGGGACGTCATTCACAGGTCCGAAAGGCGCGCTTTTTAAACAAAGAAGCCTCCCGGTTAGCAGTGTGAAGTCCAGGGGCCGCCGGAGAGGTGAGCATATCAATATTTTTTATTTTAATTCTTTATTTTACACATCCCTATTGATTCGATACCGATACCCGATATCACAAAAATATCGGATCTCGGTATCGGAATTCCGATACCGCAAGTATCGGCCGATACCCGATACTTGCGGTATCGGAATGCTCAACACTAGTCTGCGCTCGTCAAGTTGCATTTGCAGAGCCCCTGATGTACCTAAACAGTAGAAACCACTTACAAGTGACCCCATATTGGAAATTAGACCCCCCAAGGAACTTATCTAGATGTGTTGAGAGAACTTTGAACCCCCAAGTGTTCACTAAAGTTTATAACGCAGAATTGTGAAATAAAAAATAATTTTTTCCCTCAAAAATGATTTTTTAGCCCCTAAATTTTTATTTTCCCAAGGGTAACAGGAAAAATTGGACAGCAAAAGTTGTTGTCCAATTTGTCCTGAGTACGCTGATACCCCATATGTGGGGGCAAACCACTGTCGGGGCTCGGAAGGGAAGAAGTGGAGTTTTGGAATGCAGACTTTGATGGAATGGTCTGCGGGTGTCACATTGCATTTGCAGAGCCCCTGATGTTCCTAAACAGTGGAATTACTCCAATTCTAACTCCAACCCTAACCCCAACACATCCCTAACTCTAATCCCAACCCTAACTACACCCCTAACCCCAACACACCCCTAACCCCAACACACCCTTAACCCTAATCCCAACCCTTACCATAACCCTAAGCACACCCCTAACCCGAACACACCCTTAACCCCAATCCCAACCCCAACACACCCCTAACCCTAATCACAACCCTAACCATAACCCTAACCACACCCCTAACCCTGACACACCCCTAACCCAACCGTAAACGTAATCCAAACCCTAACATCAACTTTTGCCTCAACCCTAACCTTAACTTTAGCCCCAACCCTAAACCTAGCTTTAGCCCCAACGTTAACTTTAGCCCCAACCCTAACCCTAACTTTATTCCCAATCCTAACCCTAACCCTAACGGGAAAATGGAAATAAATAACTTATTTTATTTTATTATTTTCCCTAACTTAGGAGGTGATAAAGGGGGGTTTGATTTACAATTGATAGCGGGTTTTTAAGTTTGGCAGCTGTCACACACTAAAACATGCTTTTTATTGCAAAAAATATTTTTTGCGTCACCACATTTTGAGAGCTATAAATTTTCCATATTTCCATCCACAGAGTCATGTGAGGTATTGTTTTTTGCGGGACGAGTTGTCGTTTATACTGGTACCATTTTCAGGCACATATAATTTTTTAATCGCTTTTTATTCCAATTTTTCTTAGGCAGAATGAACAAAAACCAGCAATTTATGAATTTCTTTTGGGGGGGCATTTATACCGTTCCGCGTATGGTAAAATTGATAAAGCAGTTTTATTCTTCGGGTCAGTACAATTACAGCTATACCTCATTTATATTTTGTTATGCTTTGGCACTTTTATACAATAAAAACTATTTTATATAAAAAATAATTATTTTTGCATCGCTTTATTCTGAGGGCTATAACTTTTTTTGCTGATGACGCTGTATCATGGCTCGTTTTTTGTGGGACAAGATGATGTTTTCAGCGGTACCATGTTAATTTATATCCGTCTTTTGATCGCGTGTTATTGGAGTGCCCCCAAGGGCAGTGGGGTACTCGGTACTCCTTCGGTTCACGGGGGGATGTCACGGTGGCTGACCCGGTCTTGGGCCCTGGGACATCCGTGTAAAAGGGAAAGGTCATTAAAGGGGAAATGTTCATGACGCCACCTGTGATATTTGGTCAGGGTGACCGACGCTGCTTTAAGGGGTCCGCTGGTTATGGCAGCTAGATGGTATACCTTCCCACAGGTGAAGTATGTCCCCAGGGCTTCCCAGTGTGTAGATGGTGGATGGTGAGAGGCCCATTAAAGAACGAGGACACAAGGTTGCAGTCTCTTCACCTTTACTGAAGACTTCAGCATCCACAGTCCTGAGCACCAGATCACAGGGCAGACAGAGTACGGCCGGTTTCGAGGCAAATCCAGAGTCACCTTATCCAGGTAGAAATCAGTAGCCTTCCTCTAGCACTGTGGTGTTGTAGTGCCTTACTGCTGAGCTGCTCATAAGGTCCTCATAGATGTTGTAGATGTTATGTCTTTCTCTCTGTCCCCCAGATGGATAGGACAAACGTTTTACAGGGACTCTATCAACCCCATCCTCTAAGGGGTGCCACCTTGTCTCCTAGGTGTAGGGGCGAACAGGTAATATGAAATTAGCTGTACTGAGGGTCTCTGGAGCAAGGCATAAAGGATCGTTGCTCCCTCGGTGTTCCGGCTACCGGGATCCTGCGCCTCAGAAGAAGGCAGCCTGTGTAGGGCTGTTCCCCTCCTGGAATCCACTCCTTTGCTATGATTTCTTCACCCTCTCTGCAATACAGTTCTCTTTCAGTGTCTCTTCCTAGAAGCTGCAGCTCTCAGGGCATGCACAGCTCCGTGTCCTTCTGTCTCGATCCCTGACAGGATCCCACCCCTGTCAGGGACCAACTACCTGAGCGAAGCTCAGCCAGTAACTAACCAACTTCCTCCCCAGGAACCAGTTTTACCTAAGTATGAAGAGTGCCGTAATAAATAGGAGCAGAGCTCCCCCTGGTGGCCTGGAGTGCGAAATGTTTTGCATGTTTGTGATACCTGGATTCAGTTGTCCTTCTTAACCTCCAAACGTAATATCACTCCCCCTAGAGGAGAATGGCATTACTGCAATGACCAGGACCCTGGGGAGCTGCATTATTCCACTTTTTTGTTCAGCGGTATGATGATAAAGCATTGTCTTTTGCTTTTTTTTTACGGTGTTCATTGAAGGGGTTAACTTGTGGGGCAGTTTTATAGGTCGGGTCGTTACAAATGTGGCGATACTAAATATTTGTACTTTTATTGTTTTTTTAATTTACATAAAGAAATGTATTTATTGGAACAATATTTCTTTATTTTTCTTCTTTATTTAGGAATTTTTAAAAATATCTTTACACAGTTTTTTTTAACTTTTTTTTACTTTGTCTTAGGTTGGGTCACCACTATCTAGTGTCAGATCACTGATCTGACACTTTGCAGAGCACTGTGTCAGATCAGCGATCTAACAGGCAGTGGATGAGGCTTGCCGGTGCCTGCTCTCAGCAGGCGCTCGCAAGCCACCTCTCTGCAGGACTCGGAAGGACCCCGCAGCCACCTTGGATCCGGGGGCCTGCAGGGAGGAGACCTTCTGTTCACGTTGTTCTGGGGGTCGCAGGGAAGCACGTAGGGAGCCCCCTCCCTGTGCGATGCTTCCCTATGCCACCGGAACTCTGCGATCATGTTTGATCACAGTGTTCCAGGGGTTAATGTGACTGCTCCTGGCACATAGTGCCGGATGTCAGCTGTGATAATCAGCTGACACCCGGCAGCGATCGACCGCACTCCCCCGGTGAGCGCGGCTGATCGCATATGACGTACTATCCCGTTGATGGTCAAACGGACCAGGGTCACCTCGACAGGATAGTTCGTCAGATGTCAGAAAGGGGTTAAAGAGAAATGAATGTTCACTGTTCTCCACTCCCATTGGCGTGGAATGAAGTGAATTTTCATTTCTCTTTAGCAGTGGGCACCGGACTTAGCCCCAGCCACCAGCTCCTGCCTCCTGTGACCTGTTGCTCTGCCTAAGTATTCTGCGTGCTGTGTGCAGGCCCTGTGAGGGAGTGAGGCGCCTGCCAGGGCCGTGGGGTACTCAGTACCGGGTCCGGTCGGAATTAAAAAGGAAGTCACGGTGGCTACGACCCGATCCGTGGCCCTGGGCGCCCAATTAAAGGGGGAAAGGTCTTTTAAGGGTTTGGTGAATAAAGATTGTGTTCATGACGCCAACAGTGGTATTCAGTCAGTAGCGACCGACGCTGCTTAAAGGGGTCCTCTAGGGTGATGTTACTGCAGCATAGATGGTGACACTTCCCACAAGTGAAGCGGTGTCCCCAGGGCTCCTAGTGTGTAGATGAAGCTTTACTGGTTTACTGAAGCTTCAGGCAGCCGCAGTTCAGGGCACCAGGACCTGCGATCAGACCATGTGATCTGAAGTTTCACTGTGATTTGCTAAAGCATTGTATATAATGTATACTTCCTCTGTATTTATGTGTAGATAGCCATGATGAAGATCTTTTAGATCGAAACGCGTTGCTATTAGCAGGTTTTTGTCGCTGTTCACATTCCCTTTTGTGCAGGGATGATTTTTAAGGATATGGATCAATAAAGGGCTTTTAATCAAAAAAGGAGCTGGAACAATCTTCACATTCCTCGCGTCCATACTATCCTGACAATCATCAAGACATAATTGCAACGTAATAGCAACACAATAATGTTTTGCATAATCACCTCCACTTGCCACCTCCATTAGAAATTTGGCACGTTCAAACGAACGATATGTCTCATGTATACCTCGGTGTGCTCAGACAATAAGGAACACAGCTTAACAAAGAATAGCACAGCATATACATCTCACCCACAGCACATACACGAGACAGTAGCATCACAATTGATGTCTCACAAGCACTCATTTGGAGCCTCCATTAGCCAATTCATCACTAGCATTTTCTTCTGCACCTGCAGCGTTTTTTATTGTCCCCCTTAGGTTACTCCTGTGTCACACTTCTTATTTTGGAAGAGACTCATGCTTTCAGCCTAGTATATTCTGCACAAAATAAAGGGAACTTCTAGCTGACATGTGGCTTGGCTGTGCGCTGACTCACTTTTCACTTTTTGAAAACCTTCCTACAGATTTCTCTCTGATTCCAGCTGCAGCAGCATCACCTAGTGACAGCAGTTAAAGAAGCATTCCGTGAAACTTTGTATTGCCTAAACCTGTGTAAATGTGCATGTAGTATATCATAAGTGATATTCTCACCAATCGCTGACTTTCCAGTCTCCAGTGTCGCTCTGGTACTCTTGTGGGTCACGTGACTTCTATTCCCACATAAAAAAGGTCTGAACAGGTGCTTGCCTAGAGTCACTAACTCATATACAATCAAACACATAAAGCAGCACTCTGTAGCGCCATAGCATGCAAATATGAAATATGAAAATTGAATTGCAATACTGCACTAGAAATATGAAAAATTGAGAATACTTAGCTCATAAATTGGCCAATGCATGTGTACCTGGAAGCCACGTTAAGGCAATTCTCTTTTCCAGGACCTAACCTAATGCCAATCCTCTCTTACAATCAAACAAATAAATAAATCTATACAATCAAGCAAATAAAGCAGCACTCTGTAGCGCCATAGTATGCAAATATGAAATATATGATGCAAATATGAACTGCCTGTTAATAAGCAATATTTACCTGAAAGACAGAATCAACTGCAATCTAGTGTTGTTCTCTGTGTATACTCTTTTGCTTCCTCACCTGCAAAGAAGATGTGGTATGATCAGACTATGTTCCTGCACGGTCAGACACAGCCATTACACAGTACACAGCAGGGACACATTTATAAGATTATCTCAGCACAGGAACATTTTTTTACACATCGAAATGTGCAACTTGCTATTATTCATTATTGATTAAAATTAAGTTTGTTGGTGGGAAAACACCTTTAAAGAACATGCCGCAACACAAAAGTGCAGACTTTTATAGGTGCAGGACAATGAATACAATATATACTAATTCTGTGCAATAATTAAGTTATTGTGCACTAAAACGTTTTAAAATAAAAGGATCTATCTAATAAGATACAGAGCAAAAACGCTCCTGACGAAAAATGCAAATGAACTGAAAATAAACATATTACATAATAACATCATCAAGTAAACAGAAGGAAAAGTAAATTGGCTGCAATTAGAAGCCACATTTTCGAATCGGTGGACTTCCATTATTTCCATTTGTTTTTAGGCTACGTTCCCATGATGAGTTTTGGTGAGTTTTTGTTGCTGCTGATTTTCTGTGCCATTTCTGCTCCCATTAAGATCATTTACTTGCATATGTTATAAAATACACAGCATCAAAAACTCACCAAAAACTCATTATGAAAATGAAGCCTTATATTTTTGTACAAACTAATTTTGGATATTTTAATATATTCTTTGAGGGCCTCATCGGATTATTCCTCTGGTTTCAGTTTTAACAATTTTTATTTTAAATGGATTGTTGATATACGAGGGGCGATCCAAAAGTAATGATAATCAATACTAAACACAATGAATATAGTAAAAAAATAAATTTATTTTTCTACATAGTCTCCTAACAAGTCTATACATTTAGTCCATCTCTTTTCTAAACTTAGAATTCCCTTCGAAAAAAATTGACCCTCTCTTCGATCTGCCAATACAACTTCTTCAACTTTTTTCACGTTTTCTTCATTGAGGGACGTGGATGGGCGTCCTTCACGATGGTCATTTTCCGTCGATGTTCTTCCCAGCTTAAATTCCTTGGCCCAGCGTGCAACTGTGGAATATGGAGGAGAAGAGTCCCCCAATGTTTCCACCAAGTCGCTGTGTATGTCTTTGGTAGTCATTTTTTTTCCAGCAGAGGTATTTGATGACAGCTCTGAGCTCGTTTTTTTCCATTTTGATGTTCACTCCTCGGCAGTTCATATTCAAATGAATGTAGCTCCCGGGAATCGTGGTCTATTTAAGTAATTTTTTTTTCCTGGACTAGTGGGTACCTAAGAGAGAAGAAAACATTTTATTTTAATTTCTGTGTGCAATAGAAATAACCGATTATCATTACTTTTGGATCGCCCCTCGTATTTATAAGTATTTTATGTTAATTACAAATTTATGTCTATAATTAATATAGTGGATATAAAAGTGTCAATCTGCAATGTATCTTGTATTTAATTAACTTTTTGCAGATGTTAGAGTATACCTGATCACCATATTCCGCTCCATTCATCTGTTGTTATAAATCATTCTTCTGACATCCGGCTCCTTTGGTCCGCCACCGTAGTCTTTTAGATTTCTGGTGTTTGTTTCAAGGATTACCAGTCACTTCTTTTTTTAATGTGCCAAGTAGATGATTTATCCACACCGAAGGAGAGGCAGCATTATTATTCTTGATATTTTAATAGTGAACTTTCCTTTTTTTCAGCCCTATCCACACGTAAACCTATGGACAGCACAGCATGGTGGTTCAGTGGTTGTCACTGTCCTCCGGGTTCTCCAGTTTACACCCACACTCCATAGACATTCTGATAGGGAATTTAGATTGTGAGCCCCAATGGGGACAGCGCAGATAATGGCTGTAAAGTGCTTCGCAATATGATGGTGCTATAAAAGCAAAGTTGAATAAATAAATAATAAATATTTGTGCCGTCATTCTGATTGTTTTGGTTCTTTTCTTTGTTCCTTTAGCCTCTTGATATCCCGACTCACAGTCCTGGATTACTTTACTATAGTTAACAGCAGCAAGCTCAAAATGCAAATGACGCCCTAGAAATCAATGTCACACCTTTTGGGCTTATGCACAAGAAGGACTCCTGTGCCAGAGCAGTATATAGCCCTTTGAAATCCAATTATGTGTTTCTGACAGAAGCTACATGCTGAATTGGAGGGTGGGTGCCCTTACTGGAGCGTCCCTGCAGCGCCCCAGAGACCTGGTCATTGCAGTAATATCGCTTTGCCACTAAGGGGAGTGATGGTACGTCTGATGGCACTAAAGGAGTTCATCTGACCAGGTATCACCAGCACACATTACACTTCACATTCTGGCCACTAGGGGGAGCAAAAGGTTTTATTTACTAGGTCACTCCTCACACTGGTAAAACTAGGGGTTGGATAGGAAGTTAGTCAGAAGCTGACTGGGTTTTGTCCATGCAACATCCCGTGACAGGGGGTGTTGCGGGGAAGATTCAGGGGGGTCCCTGTCAGGCGTGGGAACCTGGCAGGTACCTTGCAACCAGAACAGAACGTTACGGAACTGCACCACCCGCGGCGGTATCCTAAGAAAGAGACACGAATCCTACATCCTACTGAGGCGCGTAGCCCGTGGCCGGAACACCGAGGAAGTAACTCACTCTATGCCTTACTTCAAACTCCGCAGGACAGTTAATTATAGGTTGGCTGTCTACCTTACATCACCTAAGCAGACATAGGGGGCAACGTGTGGAGAGGAGCGTCTCTAGGGTCCCGGAAGAACTCCAAGCCTTCTCGTCAAACGGGTGCGTCCTAGCCATAACATACCTGGGGGACGGAGAACTAGAAAGAACTGGAACGAATTAGAAAGAACGAGAACAGCAGTTGTGAGGACTATCCCGAATGCTCAGCAGGGAAGCACTACAACACACAGGTGCTAGTGGTAGGCAACGATTTCCACCTGCAAAGGGAACTCTGGATGTGCCTTCGGACCGGCCGGTCTCAGACAGCCCTGTTAACCGTGCTCTGGATTGAGGATCCTGAAGTCTTCAGTAAAGAGGTAAAGAGACTGCAACCTTGTGTCCTCGTTCTTCACTGCGCCTCACACCATCGCCACCTACACCACTGGGAAGCCCTGGAAACATACTTCACCTGTGGGAAGGTATACCATCTAGCTGCCATCACACCACCCCAGTGGACTCCAAGCAGCGTCGATCGCCCTGACCGAATACCACAGGTGGCGTCACGAACCCTTGACAAACTACCATCATCCCTTTTATTGGACGCCCCTTAGCAGGGTCACGGACCGGGTCCAGCCACCGTGACAACCCCAGAACTGAGACAGAAAGGACCGGTACCGAGTAACCTGTGGCCCTGTGTCTGGGGGCGCTCCACCCCACTAGGGCCTTAGGGTACTCAGAAACGGGCCAGTTTTTAAAGGGATGTGTCATGGTGGCAGTGACCCGGTCCGTGGCCCTGGGCGTCCAATAAAAGGGGGAAAGTGAATTGGGGATAAAATTTATAAGTGAAAATGTTCGTGACACCACCTGTGGTATTCGCTCAGGGATGTGTTATGAATAGGTAATTCAGAACCACAATGGACCTTGAAGTTCAGAGCACACAAAGTGACCTGACAATAACCAAAAAACATAGGATGAGCTCTGAGACGTGGGAACTCTGCTGACCGCAATCCCTAATCCTATCACACCACACTAGAGGTAACCGTGGATTGCGCCTAACGCTCCCTATGCAACTCGGCACAGCCTGAGAAACTAGCTAGGCCTGAAGACAGAAAAATAAGCCTACCTTGCCTCAGAGAAATTCCCCATAGGAAAAAGCAGCCCCCCACATATAATGACTGTGAGTAAGATGAAAACACAAACTCAGAGATGAAATAGATTTAGCAAAGTGAGGCCCGACTTACTGAATAGACCGAGGATAGGAAAGATAGCTTTGCGGTTAACACAAAAACCTACAAACAACCACGCAGAGGGGCAAAAAGACCCTCCGCACCGACTAACGGCACAGAGGTGCTCCCTCTGCGTCTCAGAGCTTCCAGCAAGCAAGAAAAACCAATAAAGCAAGCTGGACAGAAAATATAGCAACAAAAGTAACACAAGCAGAACTTAGCTTATGCTGAGCAGACAGGCCACAGGAACGATCCAGGAGGAAACAAGACCAATACTAGAACATTGACTGGAGGCCAGGATCAAAGCACTAGGTGGAGTTAAATAGAGCAGCACCTAACGACTTAACCTCTCACCTGAGGAAGGAAACCCAGAAGCCGCAGCACCACTCGTGACCACAGGAGGGAGCCCAACCACAGAATTCACAACAGGGATGACTGACGCTGCTTAAAGGGGTCCACTGGGGTGATGTTATGGCAGCAGGGATGGTATGGCTTCCCACAGGTGAAGCTGGGTCCCTAGCGTTCCTGGTGTAGTAGATAAAGATGGTGTAGTGCCAGAAAGATCTAGAGGACAAAGACCACATCTTCGGCTATGCCAAACGGGTTTTTGTTCTCTGTCACTTTAAGACAAAAAAACTTTTTAATGCTAACAGTAAACATTATCTTTGCTGGTTCTATGTAAAACCTGTAGGAAGCACCTTAAGAAGTGCCAACTATTTACAAGGGAAAGTTTGTGGACCATTCACTGTCCATGGCCTCAGTGTCCTTTTAAATTTTTGAAACAGATTAACCTTTAAGCTATCATTTCACACTCTTTACTTCCTTTTCCAGGGCAGCTCTTGGTGGCTGCTGCTCCTTGACCGGGAAAACTCAGGATCGTATCTTTCAACTGGTATGTAATTCCATGGCACATTGGTTAGTTCCACCACTGGTGTCTGGGAGGACCTATGACTTTTGTAATTGCCCTGTCTGGGCCTGCTGTTGCACCTTCAGGAACTGATGCTACAGCCTGGTCTGCAGGCTTTGGACGCTTCTGTACGGGTACGCATTTTCTGCAGTCCAGAGCATACTAACCTTTGTCACCAATGTGGCGAGTGTATGTGACTTTATCATCAGGGTACAGGTCCCTGTCAGGGCGTCCTTCCATAAGGTGGGATTCTATGTCTCTCCGGTTAACAAAAATGTTGTTTTTCATTCCTGTTTCTTTGATGAAACCCCAGCCTCTTGTGAAGAGCAGAACAAAAATGATTACCTCAATGAACAAAAATAAAAAAAAAGAATTTGTGATAAACATTGACCTATCCATTCAAGGACATTTTAGCTATAGTATGAAATCCTGTTTTTCTTGTCTGTGGAATTGCCTTTGTACTATTTGTTGTGAAACTGCCGCCCACGAAACTGTTTTCTTTTCTTTTCTTTCTTTCCTGTTTTGTCTCTTTGTTTAAACATGCAAAACTTGTATAACCACTAAACCTACTGAAACAACTATATAAAGAAGGGATAGCACATTGAAGGCAGGCGTGCTTCAGAGACTTCCCAGTGATACACTATACAAGACGTGTCTTGTGTATTATTTCTGGTGATTCCCCACTTCCAAAGGCTGCTCCGACTGAGTGTGATCCCGACATTTCCTGGCGCCTGAACAGGGACCCGAGGTCTGTGTATTCCTTCAAGAACACCGGCAGAATACGAACGAAAAGAGAATCTGGGATAATGGACGGCAGATGAACAAAAACCTGGCCAGGTAAGAGACACTGTTAGATCTCTTATATCTGCCCTGCACTGTCCGTAAGATTTTCTGTGTCGTGTTCTTTAGCGGGTAGTTCTAGTAGAGGAGGATACCTATAGCTCGGGTTCTTGAACTATTTAGGAATTGATCACCTCACGGAGTACGGCATTGAATGAGAGTGAATGTGAATAGAAGGTGTGTGGAAGTTGGGAATAGCCCTATAAGCCGCCCAGGGGGTTGAAACAGAAGAAGTGACTGTCCCACTGGGCAACGTGGTTGCGTCCTTTCGGGGAGACCTCCGCGCCTATGTTCAATCTCTGATCCTGTCTTTGACAAAAACCTGGTGACGGATAAGTGTATGATAGTATGAGCCCAGGACAGATAAATTAGCCTGGGACAAGAATACGTTGTATGTGATAGTATAAGCCCAGGACAGATAAATTAGCCTGGGACAAGATACGTTGTATGTTCTTTTTCTTTTTCTGTCTGGTTGCATTTGTGTTGTTTGCTATAGGTGTAGGAATCAGGATTTTCTTACATCAACACAGTTTAAACATCCTAGCTCCTTAGGAAGAAGGTAACGAGGTATTCTCACACCCAAACGCCACCTAGGGCAAGAAAAATACATCCTAGCTCCTTAGGAAGAAGGTAACGAGGTATTCTCATACCCAAACGCCACCTAGGGCAAGAAAGCTCAGGATAAGAAAATGGGGAATAAGCAAACAAAGTCGGAACCAGAAGAATTAGATATCTATACTATCATAAAGGAGAGAAGTGGTGAAGATGCCACTAAGGGGCTGAAAAAGATTTTTAGTAAGTTTGGAGTTACTAGGGCAGAAGCTTTTAGTAGAAAACTATGGGAAGGAATTCAGGAAAGGAAAAAAGGCATAATCAGAGACAAGAAATGGATAGATCAGATCCAAGCATTGATTGATGTCTCTAGGGTAGCAGAAAATGAGGGATGGACATATAATCAACAGAGTAAAAAGTGGTGTATTAGACCCACAGGCTGTGGAGAAAAACAAAATGTGGAATCTAAAAATACCCCACCCCCATACCTTAACCCACATGCCCCATCTTTTCTCCAAACACCACCTCAAAGTTTAGCCGGACCAGGAGGATGGGTATGTCCGCACTGTGGACAACAAAATCCAGACTGGAGAAATGATTGCCTAGCCTGTGGTACACCTAGACAGGGCGTTGTACTTGCCCCTGTTAGGGTAGTACCAAGACCCTTTAGGGAACCTGGTGCTGACGGAGTAATGGGAACTAGATATCACCAAACTCGACAATATTTCCCTTGGTCCCCCGCTGAAGGCATGTCTCTCTTGCATAACGCACCAGATCCCACCCAGTGTCCAGTTAGATTTGCACAATATATACAGCAAATTATGCAGACTCACGCTGGAGTTTGGGCAGATGGAGAAGAATTATGTAGAATGAAAATGACTCCTGGACTCTTCCAGGAGCTATTAGCAAATCTACAGGTACATAGGCCCCAAGCAGGAGATGGTGCCTTACAAACGATAGAATCAGGTACACAATTTGTAGATCACTTAATGGTTCTCATGAGGGAGAGACAGAGGCAGAGAGGAACAACGGGAGTGGTGGCTCAGAAATCTGGACAATCAGTAGACGAATATTATCTAAGTGTAGAAAATAATTTCAGAGATGAAGGCATGGATCTAACCGCTCCAGGAATGATGAGGTTAGTTACAAAAACCTTTATAGATGGATTGTCTCCAAAAGTGAAGGAAAAGCTTAAGGCCGCAACCCCTGATTGGAGAACCTTGGAAGACCCACACCTGGCTAGACAGAAAGCTGTAGGGATAGAAATGGACTTAAGAGAAAATTCTAAGCCAGTAAGAATTGCACAGGCTAATACTGGCTCTGCTAATCAAAAGTTTACTTGTCATTACTGTAAGAAGCCAGGACATTTCCAAAGGGAATGTAGGAAGAGAAAAGCAGATATAGATTCAGGAACCTTTGTACCCAAAAATAGGATAAATAACCCAGTGCCTGATCAAACAGACAGCTCAGAATGACTGAAAGTTATGCAGGTCTCTCTTCCTTCTAGAAGACCAATAATACAAGTTGAAGTTGAGGGTAAAAATGTACCTTTTCTGATAGATACGGGAGCAACATCCTCCATTTTAAATCAGGACTTTTTACCATATCCTGACAATATATCCTCAAGGGTTACATATGCAGAAGGGTATGATGGTAAAATTCAGGCGTTGCCCTTTACAAAACCTTTAAATGTGAGCTTTGGCCCTAAAACTTTTGTATCCAAATTTTTATTTGCTAAAGGTGCACCTACCTGCTTGTTGGGTACTGATGTCTTAAGTAAAATGCATGCAAACATCCATTTTAGAGAAGATGGCACAGTTATGCTGACCATCCCTGAAGATGCAGAAACTCTGGAACCATATGTTAGAATACAGGCAATGGAGGATTTTCCCGAAATTTACACTCAACAAGCAAAAATTGACTTGTCTCGGGTTCCTGACAGCCTATGGGCAAAAGGAGACACTGATGTAGGATTTTTATCAGTAGCTCCTATACTGTTAGAAACTGCCCCGGGAACCATATTACCTCAGCTTAGGCAATACCCCATCAGCGCCCAGCAAGAACAGGCGATTTCTCAACAAATTCAGGATTATGTGTTACAAGGTGTTTTGGTAGAAATCAGGTCACCCGCCAATACACCCTTATATCCTGTTAAAAAGAAAGTGTCCTCCAAAGAAACTATGGTGAAATATCGCATGGTGCACGACTTACGGGAAATCAATAAGGTTTTGGCACCGGTCACCCCTGTGGTACCGAATCCTCATACCTTACTGTCTCAAATTCCCAGCACTGCTGCATATTTTACGGTAATTGACTTATCAAACGCATTTTTTTCTGTGCCACTACATAAGAACTGTTGGCATTTGTTTGCCTTTACATTCAAGGGTAAACAATTAGCATGGACAAGATTGCCACAAGGTATGGTACACTCACCAACTTTGTACTCTGAAGCAATGCAGACCGTGCTAAAAAATTTCATCCCAGAACCAGGAGTAGTCATTCTACAGTATGTAGATGACTTACTTATTTGTTGCCCTGATGAGCAGACGGCAGTTACCTCAACTGTTAATTTCTTAATTTTCCTAGCGCAAGAAGGCTGTAAAGTAAATAGACAGAAACTCCAGGCTTGTCAACAAACAGTCGTGTTTTTAGGTCACTGCATATCACAGGGCATCAGACACCTCACACCTCAACGTACGGAAGCCATACGTAACATGCTTGAACCCAGGAATCACAAACAGCTGCGTGCTTTCCTAGGTATTGTTTCACACTGTAGACAGTGGATCATACATGCAAGTCAACTCATGCAGCCTTTATATGACTGTATTGCCAACACACCATATTCACTCAGTGAAGAGGCTAAACAGTCATTTTCCTCTTTGAAAACAGCACTGGTATCAGCTCCGGCTTTGGGACTCCCAGACTACACTAAACCTTTTCAATTGATGGCAGCTGAGATATCCTCACATGCTACAGGGGTGCTCACACAAAAACATGGAAACAAAAAGAGACCTGTGGCATACATATCAGCTCATCTGGACCCTGTAGCTAGAGCCGCACCTTCTTGTGTAAGAGTAGTAGCCGCAATTTCACTGTTATTAGATAAAGCTTCTGAGATTGTTCTTGATCACCCACTTCTAGTTCAGACCACTCATGATGTACATGGCATTCTTAACCAGGTCCAACCTAAACATATTTCAATGGCCAGACACCTCCGTCTCCAATGTTCCCTACTAGAGTTGAGCGACCTTGACCTTTTTAGAGTCAAGCCGGGTTTCGCGAAACCCGACTATCTCAAAAGTCGGGTCGAGTGAAATCGGCCGATTATGACGTAAAGTCGGGATCGACCGAAACACGAAACCCAATGCAAGTCAATGGGGCAGCATAGTCGGCAGTGAGTGGGGGCCAGGAAAACACCTAGAGTGCCCATTTTAATGTCAAAACCATCCATTCTTCTTAATGAAGCTTGTCAAGCGTAATTTACCTTATAATAATTGGAAGGCATTTGAAATTGGGGGTCATTTGGCTAAAGTTGTGTGGGGTAGGGCTGGTTCAAGTAATTAGTGGGCCCAGGAAATCTGGACCACGTCACGGCAGTGGAGCAGGGAGAAGTAAGTATTTCAACTTTGCAAGTGCTGTGATCCTGGGCAAGCAGGGGGGGCCCACTTGTTGGCATTGGCACTGGCACAGGGCCCCTCAAAGTACAGCGGTGTGTTTGCACGGCGGGGGCGCCTCCCACCGGCAGCAACACTTTTGCGTACTATGAGAGGCCCTGTGCCAGTGACGTCGCCAACTAGTATTCCTCCCCCCACCTGATGAAGGAACCTGCACTTTCATCTGCACCTTCCTCTTTGTCCCCGTGTAAGGTGGTATGGTATGCGGGAAGAGCAACCTGACTTTCAGCAGGGTCACAATGTTGTTGTGTAGCATGCACGGGGAATGTTGTGTTATGGGTCAATGTACCAGCAGACTCATCTATCACTGGCTGGGCAATGGGCACGATGAAGTGGAAACACAGATATAGGCCCAAAGAATAAAGTGGGCTAAATGCAGTTCAAAATTGGTAACACAGGAATAACCAGGGGGCATTGCAGTGGAGGACAACTGGAATGAGAGGCTGACACAGAGAGTAGGGCCAAATCAGTAAGTAGTCGAAATGCAGTTCAAAATTGGCAACCGTAGTAAACAGGCGGCACAGCTTTGTTCAGTGGAGGAGAACAGCAAGGAGTGGCAGACACCGATAGTAGGCCCCAACCCAACTAGTAGGCCAAATGCAGTCTAACATTAACAACTACTTAACGAGAGCCTGAAAATGGAATTTCAGGACAGGAAACCAGGAGAACAGCAAGGAGTGGCAGACACCGATAGTAGGCCCCAAACCAACTAGTACGCCAAATGCAGTTGTTCCATTTAACCACAATTTAATGAGAGCCTGAAGATAGAAGCTCAGGAAAGGCAACCTGGGGAACACCTTGGAGTGTAACACACCATCTCTCTCCACCCCATACCCATTTTGTAGGCCTAATGCAGTGTACTTTTCTACAACTACTAAACGAGAGTCGGAAGACCGAAGCAATGGCAAGGAAACCTGGGGAACACCTTGGAGTGTAACACAGCATCTCTCTCCACCCCATACCCAATTTGTAGGCCTAATGCAGTGTAGTTTCCAAGAACTACTAAACGAGAGCCGGAAGATCGAAGCTCAGGAAAGGCAACCTGGGGAACACCTTGGAGTGTAACACACCATCTCTCTCCACCCCATACCCATTTTGTAGGCCTAATGCAGTGTACTTTTCTACAACTACTAAACGAGAGTCGGAAGACCGAAGCAATGGCAAGGAAACCTGGGGAACACCTTGGAGTGTAACACACCATCTCTCTCCACCCCATACCCAATTTGTAGGCCTAATGCAGTGTAGTTTCCAAGAACTACTAAACGAGAGCCGGAAGATCGAAGCTCAGGAAAGGCAACCTGGTGAACACCTTGGAGTGTAACACACCATCTCTCTCCACCCCATACCCAATTTGTAGGCCTAATGCAGTGTAGTTTCCAAGAACTACTAAACGAGTGCCGGAAGATCGAAGCTCAGGAAAGGCAACCTGGGGAACACCTTGGAGTGTAACACACCCTCTCTCTACACCCCATACCCAATTTGAAGGCCTAATGCAGTGTAGTTTCCAAGAACTACTAAACGAGAGCCGGAAGATCGAAGCTCAGGAAAGGCAACCTGGGGAACACCTTGGAGTGTAACACACCATCTCTCTCCACCCCATACCCATTTTGTAGGCCTAATGCAGTGTACTTTTCTACAACTACTAAACGAGAGTCGGAAGACCGAAGCAATGGCAAGGAAACCTGGGGAACACCTTGGAGTGTAACACACCATCTCTCTCCACCCCATACCCAATTTGTAGGCCTAATGCAGTGTAGTTTCCAAGAACTACTAAACGAGAGCCGGAAGATCGAAGCTCAGGAAAGGCAACCTGGGGAACACCTTGGAGTGTAACACACCATCTCTCTCCACCCCATACCCATTTTGTAGGCCTAATGCAGTGTACTTTTCTACAACTACTAAACGAGAGTCGGAAGACCGAAGCAATGGCAAGGAAACCTGGGGAACACCTTGGAGTGTAACACACCATCTCTCTCCACCCCATACCCAATTTGTAGGCCTAATGCAGTGTAGTTTCCAAGAACTACTAAACGAGAGCCGGAAGATCGAAGCTCAGGAAAGGCAACCTGGGGAACACCTTGGAGTGTAACACACCATCTCTCTCCACCCCATACCCAATTTGTAGGCCTAATGCAGTGTAGTTTCCAAGAACTACTAAACGAGAGCCAGAAGATCGAAGCTCAGGAAAGGCAACCTGGGGAACACCTTGGAGTGTTACACACCCTCTCTCTACACCCCATACCCAATTTGAAGGCCTAATGCAGTGTAGTTTCCAAGAACTACTAAACGAGAGCCGGAAGATCGAAGCTCAGGAAAGGCAACCTGGGGATCACCTTGGAGTGTAACACACCCTCTCTCTACACCACGGAAGGGCTGATTCTTAGGAAGGAAGGCTGTTGGAAATAAGCATTGCGCGTCCGAGGGTGATTATATTCTTATTAGGTATATACTCACCCTCGGACGCGCCCTGCTTCTTTATTTGGAATGAATGTTTATTTGCAATGTGGTGTTGACTTTCTCTATTATTTTGGTAATTAATGATTTTATTATTTTCATTGTTTTGCATCTTCTCGGCAATAATATAAAGAAGACGCGACAGGACAACACTCGGTGGATGCCATATGTGTGTTTTCAATTTAAAAAACCTTTCAGTTAACTACTTGCAGGAGAAAGTAATTGTAGCTGGTGGCCATTTTTAGTACTGTACCAGATTTTAGTTGTGTGTTTGTTTTTAATGTTAAAATGTCTGCATTTGATATCTCACCAGTATTTTCTTTTTTATAAGCAAAATACTTTTTTTTTTATTTTATGATGTTGGTTCAAGGGGTACACGGGCAGCAGTAGACATGTCAGTGGAGGCCTAGTGGAAGGAGGGACCGCAGACAGGCTTCGAAGCCCTAACATAATAAATTGGGCTGCCTGTAGGCAATTTAAAATTGGTTCCAGGGGAACACGGGCAGCAGTAGACAGGTCAGTGGAGGCCTAGAGGAAGGAGGGACCGCAGATGCGCCAATGTTTCCCCCATACCAAATTTGTAGGCCTAATGCAGTGTAGTTTCCAACAACTACTAAACGAGAGCCGGAATATCGAAGCTCAGGAAAGGCAACCTGGGGAACACCTTGGAGTGTAACACACCCTCTCTCTACACCCCATACCCAATTTGAAGGCCTAATGCAGTGTAGTTTCCAAGAACTACTAAACGAGAGCCGGAAGATCGAAGCTCAGGAAAGGCAACCTGGGGAACACCTTGGAGTGTAACACACCCTCTCTCTACACCCCATACCCAATTTGAAGGCCTAATGCAGCGTAGTTTCCAACAACTACTAAACGAGAGCCGGAAGATCGAAGCTCAGGAAAGGCAACCTGGGGAACACCTTGGAGTGTAACAAACCCTCTCTCTACACCCCATACCCAATTTGTAGGCCTAATGCAGCGTAGTTTCCGACAACTACTAAACGAGAGCATGAAGATCGAAGCTCAGGAAAGGCAACCTGGGGAACACCTTGGAGTGTAACACACCCTCTCTCTACACCCCATACCCAATTTGAAGGCCTAATGCAGTGTAGTTTCCAAGAACTACTAAACGAGAGCCGGAAGATCGAAGCTCAGGAAAGGCAACCTGGGGAACACCTTGGAGTGGAACACACCATCTCTCTACACCCCATACCCAATTTGAAGGCCTAATGCAGCGTAGTTTCCAACAACTACTAAACGAGAGCCGGAAGATCGAAGCTCAGGAAAGGCAACCTGGGGAACACCTTGGAGTGTAACACAACGTCTCTCTACACCACGGAAGGGCTGATTCTTAGGAAGGAAGGCTGTTGGAAATAAGCATTGCGCGTCCGAGGGTGATTATATTCTTATTAGGTATATACTCACCCTCGGACGCGCCCTGCTTCTTTATTTGGAATGAATGTTTATTTGCAATGTGGTGTTGACTTTCTCTATTATTTTGGTAATTAATGATTTTATTATTTTCATTGTTTTGCATCTTCTCGGCAATAATATAAAGAAGACGCGACAGGACAACACTCGGTGGTTGCCATATGTGTGTTTTCAATTTAAAAAACCTTTCAGTTAACTACTTGCAGGAGAAAGTAATTGTAGCTGGTGGCCATTTTTAGTACTGTACCAGATTTTAGTTGTGTGTTTGTTTTTAATGTTAAAATGTCTGCATTTGATATCTCTCCAGTATTTTCTTTTTTGTAAGCAAAATACTTATTTTTATATTTTCTGATGTTGGTTCCAGGGGTACACGGGCAGCAGTGCCCTGGTCAGTGTAGTAGTAGTTGAAAGAATGGACCGCAGACAGGCATCGAAGGCCTAAAATAAAAAAATTGGGCTGGCTGTAGGCAATTTTAAATTGGTTCCAGGGGTACACGGGCAGCAGTGGTGTGGTCAGTGGAGGCCTAGTGGAAGGAGTGACCGCAGACAGGCATCGAAGGCCTAAAATAATAACACATGGCTGTAGGCAATTTTAAATTGGTTCCAGGGGTACACGGGCAGCAGTGGTGTGGTCAGTGGAGGCCTAGTGGAAGGAGTGACCGCAGACAGGCATCGAAGGCCTAAAATAATAACACATGGCTGTAGGCAATTTTAAATTGGTTCCAGGGGTACACGGGCAGCAGTGGTGTGGTCAGTGGAGGCCTAGTGGAAGGAGTGACCGCAGACAGGCATCGAAGGCCTAAAATAATAACACATGGCTGTAGGCAATTTTAAATTGATTCCAGGGGTACACAGGCAGCAGTGACCTGGTCAGTGTAGTAGTAGTTGAAAGAATGGACCGCAGACAGGCATCGAAGGCCTAAAATAAAAAAATTGGGCTGGCTGTAGGCAATTTTAAATTGGTTCCAGGGGTACACGGGCAGCAGTGGTATGGTCAGTGGAGGCCTAGTGGAAGGAGTGACCGCAGACAGGCATCGAAGGCCTAAAATAATAACACATGGCTGTAGGCAATTTTAAATTGGTTCCAGGGGTACACGGGCAGCAGTGACCTGGTCAGTGTAGTAGTAGTTGAAAGAATGGACCCCAGACAGGCATCGAAGGCCTAAAATAAAAAAATTGGGCTGGCTGTAGGCAATTTTAAATTGGTTCCAGGGGTACACAGGCAGCAGTGGTGTGGTCACTGGAGGCCTAGTGGAAGGAGTGACCGCAGACAGGCATCGAAGGCCTAAAATAATAACACATGGCTGTAGGCAATTTTAAATTGGTTCCAGGGGTACACGGGCAGCAGTGGTGTGGTCAGTGGAGGCCTAGTGGAAGGAGTGACCGCAGACAGGCATCGAAGGCCTAAAATAATAACACATGGCTGTAGGCAATTTTAAATTGGTTCCAGGGGTACACGGGCAGCAGTGACCTGGTCAGTGTAGTAGTAGTTGAAAGAATGGACCGCAGACAGGCATCGAAGGCCTAAAATAAAAAAATTGGGCTGGCTGTAGGCAATTTTAAATTGGTTCCAGGGGTACACGGGCAGCAGTGGTGTGGTCAGTGGAGCCCTAGTGGAAGGAGTGACCGCAGACAGGCATCGAAGGCCTAAAATAATAACACATGGCTGTAGGCAATTTTAAATTGGTTCCAGGGGTACACGGGCAGCAGTGGTGTGGTCAGTGGAGGCCTAGTGGAAGGAGTGACCGCAGACAGGCATCGAAGGCCTAAAATAATAACACATGGCTGTAGGCAATTTTAAATTGGTTCCAGGGGTACACGGGCAGCAGTAGTGTGGTCAGTGGAGGCCTAGTGGAAGGAGTGACCGCAGACAGGCATCGAAGGCCTAAAATAATAACACATGGCTGTAGGCAATTTTAAATTGGTTCCAGGGGTACACGGGCAGCAGTGACCTGGTCAGTGTAGTAGTAGTTGAAAGAATGGACCGCAGACAGGCATCGAAGGCCTAAAATAAAAAAATTGGGCTGGCTGTAGGCAATTTTAAATTGGTTCCAGGGGTACACGGGCAGCAGTGGTGTGGTCAGTGGAGGCCTAGTGGAAGGAGTGACCGCAGACAGGCATCGAAGGCCTAAAATAATAACACATGGCTGTAGGCAATTTTAAATTGGTTCCAGGGGTACACGGGCAGCAGTGGTGTGGTCAGTGGAGGCCTAGTGGAAGGAGTGACCACAGACAGGCATCGAAGGCCTAACATAACAAAAATGTCAATACAATGGTATTGTCAGTGGCAGGCATTGAAGGATGTCAGCACATAGACTAAACATTGGTGGAGCTGTGAGATAATTTTGCAAGTGGTAGAGCACTGTTTGAGCTGGGGTGGGGGAAACTGTCTTGTGGCCGGCGGTACAGGCCCAGGGCCCCTCATATTACAACGGTGTGTCTGACGTTGGGTGCGCACCACCACCGCCAGAGACACTTTATTGTACTAGGAGGGACCCAGTGGCAGTGCCGTCGACCAAAAGCGGGCTCACCCACCTCTTCAGACAAACTGCACTCTCACGGGTGCTGTCGCCAAGTGTCGATACCACGGCCCCGTGTGGGGAGTTTGGCCATTTAGTGAGGTGTAAACATGTCGTATGCTGGATCAGGTGCTGAAAATTACGAGACTTGAGAGAAAAAAAAATACAAAAAAAATGATTTTTTTCAGGAATAATTTAGAAACCAAAGAAAATAAAAAGATTGTTTCAGGGAGAATTTAGAAAACAAATAAAACAAAAAATAGGCTTTCTAGGGCCCACTGAGTGACAGATGACGCACACAGGAGTCAGGAGTGGCACACAAGCCCAGAGGCCAATATTAATCTCCCACTGATTGATTTAGTTATTTTTTTTGGTAGATTTTGGAACCCAAATCAAGCAAAAAAATTTATAGGCTTTCTATGGCCCACAATTGGGGAGAGAGAGAGAGAGATGGCACACCCAGGAGTCAAGACTGGCACACAAGCAGAAGGGGCAATATGAATCTCCCACAGATTTTTTTTTTTTTTTTTTTTTTTTCAGGGAGACTTGAGAGAAAAAAAAATACAAAAAAAATGATTTTTTTCAGGAATAATTTAGAAACCAAAGAAAATAAAATGATTGTTTCAGGGAGAATTTAGAAAACAAATAAAACAAAAAATAGGCTTTCTAGGGCCCACTGAGTGACAGATGACGCACACAGGAGTCAGGAGTGGCACACAAGCCCAGAGGCCAATATTAATCTCCCACTGATTGATTTAGTGATTTTTTTTGGTAGATTTTGGAACCCAAATCAAGCAAAAAAATTAATAGGCTTTCTATGGCCCACAATTGGGGAGAGAGAGAGAGATGGCACACCCAGGAGTCAAGACTGGCACACAAGCAGAAGGGGCAATATGAATCTCCCACAGATTTTTTTTTTTTTTTTTTCAGGGAGACTTGAGAGAAAAAAAAATACAAAAAAAATGATTTTTTTCAGGAATAATTTAGAAACCAAAGAAAATAAAATGATTGTTTCAGGGAGAATTTAGAAAACAAATAAAACAAAAAATAGGCTTTCTAGGGCCCACTGAGTGACAGATGACGCACACAGGAGTCAGGAGTGGCACACAAGCCCAGAGGCCAATATTAATCTCCCACTGATTGATTTAGTGATTTTTTTTGGTAGATTTTGGAACCCAAATCAAGCAAAAAAATTAATAGGCTTTCTATGGCCCACAATTGGGGAGAGAGAGAGAGATGGCACACCCAGGAGTCAAGACTGGCACACAAGCAGAAGGGGCAATATGAATCTCCCACAGATTTTTTTTTTTTTTTCAGGGAGACTTGAGAGAAAAAAAAATACCAAAAAAATGATTTTTTTCAGGAATAATTTAGAAACCAAAGAAAATAAAATGATTGTTTCAGGGAGAATTTAGAAAACAAATAAAACAAAAAATAGGCTTTCTAGGGCCCACTGAGTGACAGATGACGCACACAGGAGTCAGGAGTGGCACACAAGCCCAGAGGCCAATATTAATCTCCCACTGATTGATTTAGTGATTTTTTTTGGTAGATTTTGGAACCCAAATCAAGCAAAAAAATTAATAGGCTTTCTATGGCCCACAATTGGGGAGAGAGAGAGAGATGGCACACCCAGGAGTCAAGACTGGCACACAAGCAGAAGGGGCAATATGAATCTCCAAAAGATTTTTTTTTTTTTTTTTTTTTTAGGGAGACTTGAGAGAAAAAAAAATACAAAAAAAATGATTTTTTTCAGGAATAATTTAGAAACCAAAGAAAATAAAATGATTGTTTCAGGGAGAATTTAGAAAACAAATAAAACAAAAAATAGGCTTTCTAGGGCCCACTGAGTGACAGATGACGCACACAGGAGTCAGGAGTGGCACACAAGCCCAGAGGCCAATATTAATCTCCCACTGATTAATTTAGTGATTTTTTTTGGTAGATTTTGGAACCCAAATCAAGCAAAAAAATTTATAGGCTTTCTATGGCCCACAATTGGGGAGAGAGAGAGAGATGGCACACCCAGGAGTCAAGACTGGCACACAAGCAGAAGGGGCAATATGAATCTCCAAAAGATTTTTTTTTTTTTTTTTTTTTTCAGGGAGACTTGAGAGAAAAAAAAATACAAAAAAAATGATTTTTTTCAGGAATAATTTAGAAACCAAAGAAAATAAAATGATTGTTTCAGGGAGAATTTAGAAAACAAATAAAACAAAAAATAGGCTTTCTAGGGCCCACTGAGTGACAGATGACGCACACAGGAGTCAGGAGTGGCACACAAGCCCAGAGGCCAATATTAATCTCCCACTGATTGATTTAGTGATTTTTTTTGGTAGATTTTGGAACCCAAATCAAGCAAAAAAATTAATAGGCTTTCTATGGCCCACAATTGGGGAGAGAGAGAGAGATGGCACACCCAGGAGTCAAGACTGGCACACAAGCAGAAGGGGCAATATGAATCTCCCACAGATTTTTATTTTATTTTTTTTTTTTTCAGGGAGACTTGAGAGAAAAAAAAATACAAAAAAAATGATTTCTTTCAGGAATAATTTAGAAACCAAAGAAAATAAAATGATTGTTTCAGGGAGAATTTAGAAAACAAATAAAACAAAAAATAGGCTTTCTAGGGCCCACTGAGTGACAGATGACGCACACAGGAGTCAGGAGTGGCACACAAGCCCAGAGGCCAATATTAATCTCCCACTGATTGATTTAGTGATTTTTTTTGGTAGATTTTGGAACCCAAATCAAGCAAAAAAATTAATAGGCTTTCTATGGCCCACTATTTGTGAGAGAGATGGCACGCTCAGGACTGGCACACAAGCCCAGAGGCCAATATTAATCTCCCATTTTTTTTTTTTTCCAGGGAAAATTTATAAACCCAATAAAAAAAATAATAATAAATAGGCTTTCTATGGCCCACTATCTGAGAGAGAGAGATGGCACGCTTAGGACTGGCACACAAGCCCAAAGCCCAATATTAATCTCCCACTGATTGATTTAATGATTTTTTCAGGTAGAATTTAGAACCCAAATCAAGCAAAAAAATTAATAGGCTTTCTATGGCCCACTGAGTGAGAGATGGCACACACAGGAGTAAGGAGTGGCACACAAGCCCTGAGGCCAATATTTTTCTCCCACTGATTGATTGATTGATTTTTTCAGGTAGAATTAAGAACCCAAATCAACCCAAAAAATAAATAGGCTTTCTATGGCCCACTATTTGTGAGAGAGATGGCACGCTCAGGACTGGCACACAAGCCCAGAGGCCAATATTAATCTCCCACTTTTTTTTTTTTTCCAGGGAAAATTTATAAACCCAATAAAATAATAAAAAAATAGGCTTTCTATGGCCCACTATCTGAGAGAGAGAGAGATGGCACGCTTAGGACTGGCACACAAGCCCAAAGGCCAATATTAATCTCCCACTGATTGATTTATTGATTTTTTCAGGTAGAATTTAGAACCCAAATCAAGCAAAAAAATTAATAGGCTTTCTATGGCCCACTGAGTGAGAGATGGCACACACAGGAGTAAGGAGTGGCACACAAGCCCTGAGGCCAATATTTTTCTCCCACTGATTGATTGATTGATTTTTTCAGGTAGAATTAAGAACCCAAATCAACCCAAAAAATAAATAGGCTTTCTATGGCCCACAATTTGTGAGAGAGATGGCACGCTCAGGACTGGCACACAAGCCCAGAGGCCAATATTAATCTCCCACTTTTTTTTTTTTTCCAGGGAAAATTTATAAACCCAATGGAAGAAAGAATAGCAACTTTGAAACTCATCAAAGAGAATGAAGACTTTCTAGACAGAACAGAAGCATCTCTACTGGTCACAGAAGGTGCAAAAAGTGTCAGAGAACCTCCAAAAGCAGATGAGTGGAAGCATGTGACCAAAAGAAGCAAGAAGACCATGGACAAATCACCAACCACACAACTGAAGAACCGATATCAAATCTTTGTAGAGGATGAAGATGGCACACCTAAGAATGAAGCAATACCAGCAAGCAAAAAAGAAAAGGGCACACAGCAACAAGTGACAGCAAAAAGTACAGCCAAGAAGCAACGAAGAGTGGTGGTGGTGGGAGACTCACTACTGAGAGGCACAGAAGCAGCCATCTGCAGACCGGAAATAACTGCAAGAGAAGTATGCTGCCTTCCAGGTGCGATGATCAAGGATGTGACCGATAGGATACCAAAGCTCTTCAGCTCCAAGGACGTCCACCCATTTCTTCTGATACATGTTGGCACCAATGACACGGCAAGGAAGGACCTACCGACAATCTGCAAGGACTTTGAAGAGTTGGGGAAGAAAGTAAAGGAACTGGATGCACAGGTAGTTTTTTCTTCTATCCTTCCAGTAGACGGGCATGGCACCAGGAGATGGAACAGGATCCTTGATGCAAACAACTGGCTAAGACGATGGTGCAGACAACAAGGATTCGGATTCCTGGACCACGGTGTGAATTACTGGTATGATGGACTCCTCGCCAGAGACGGACTACACCTCAACAAACCTGGGAAACACACATTCGCCAGAAGACTCGCTACACTCATCAGGAGGGCGTTAAACTAGAAGAAGAGGGGACGGGAAGAAAAACATTAGACTCAAACAAAGACGACCCAGGAAAACATACTCAGAAGGGAGGTAAGAACATTTCTAAAACAATCCACAGTGAGGAGATTGGAACAAAACAAAATCCTCTAAACTGCATGCTCGCAAACGCCAGAAGCCTGACAAACAAGATGGAAGAACTAGAAGCAGAAATATCTACAGGTAACTTTGACATAGTGGGAATAACCGAGACATGGTTAGATGAAAGCTATGACTGGGCAGTTAACTTACAGGGTTACAGTCTGTTTAGAAAGGATCGTAAAAATCGGAGAGGAGGAGGGGTTTGTCTCTATGTAAAGTCTTGTCTAAAGTCCACTTTAAGGGAGGATATTAGCGAAGGAAATGAGGATGTCGAGTCCATATGGGTCGAAATTCATGGAGGGAAAAATGGTAACAAAATTCTCATTGGGGTCTGTTACAAACCCCCAAATATAACAGAAACCATGGAAAGTCTACTTCTAAAGCAGATAGATGAAGCTGCAACCCATAATGAGGTCCTGGTTATGGGGGACTTTAACTACCCGGATATTAACTGGGAAACAGAAACCTGTGAAACCCATAAAGGCAACAGGTTTCTGCTAATAACCAAGAAAAATTATCTTTCACAATTGGTGCAGAATCCAACCAGAGGAGCAGCACTTTTAGACATAATACTATCTAATAGAACTGACAGAATAACAAATCTGCAGGTGGTTGGGCATTTAGGAAATAGCGACCACAATATTGTGCAGTTTCACCTGTCTTTCACTAGGGGGACTTGTCAGGGAGTCACAAAAACATTGAACTTTAGGAAGGCAAAGTTTGAACAGCTTAGAGATGCCCTTAATCTGGTAGACTGGGACAATATCCTCAGAAATGAGAATACAGATAATAAATGGGAAATGTTTAAGAACATCCTAAATAGGCAGTGTAAGCGGTTTATACCTTGTGGGAATAAAAGGACTAGAAATAGGAAAAACCCAATGTGGCTAAACAAAGAAGTAAGACAGGCAATTAACAGTAAAAATAAAGCATTTGCACTACTAAAGCAGGATGGCACCATTGAAGCTCTAAAAAACTATAGGGAGAAAAATACTTTATCTAAAAAACTAATTAAAGCTGCCAAAAAGGAAACAGAGAAGCACATTGCTAAGGAGAGTAAAACTAATCCCAAACTGTTCTTCAACTATATCAATAGTAAAAGAATAAAAACTGAAAATGTAGGCCCCTTAAAAAATAGTGAGGAAAGAATGGTTGTAGATGACGAGGAAAAAGCTAACATATTAAACACCTTCTTCTCCACGGTATTCACGGTGGAAAATGAAATGCTAGGTGAAATCCCAAGAAACAATGAAAACCCTATATTAAGGGTCACCAATCTAACCCAAGAAGAGGTGCAAAACCGGCTAAATAAGATTAAAATAGATAAATCTCCGGGTCCGGATGGCATACACCCACGAGTACTAAGAGAACTAAGTAATGTAATAGATAAACCATTATTTCTTATTTTTAGTGACTCTATAGCGACAGGGTCTGTTCCGCAGGACTGGCGCATAGCAAATGTGGTGCCAATATTCAAAAAGGGCTCTAAAAGTGAACCTGGAAATTATAGGCCAGTAAGTCTAACCTCTATTGTTGGTAAAATATTTGAAGGGTTTCTGAGGGATGTTATTCTGGATTATCTCAATGAGAATAACTGTTTAACTCCATATCAGCATGGGTTTATGAGAAATCGCTCCTGTCAAACCAATCTAATCAGTTTTTATGAAGAGGTAAGCTATAGGCTGGACCACGGTGAGTCAATGGACGTGGTATATCTCGATTTTTCAAAAAAAGTTTGATACCGTGCCGCACAAGAGGTTGGTACACAAAATGAGAATACTTGGTCTGGGGGAAAATGTGTGTAAATGGGTTAGTAACTGGCTTAGTGATAGAAAGCAGAGGGTGGTTATAAATGGTATAGTCTCTAACTGGGTCGCTGTGACCAGTGGGGTACCGCAGGGGTCAGTATTGGGACCTGTTCTCTTCAACATATTCATTAATGATCTGGTAGAAGGTTTACACAGTAAAATATCGATATTTGCAGATGATACAAAACTATGTAAAGCAGTTAATACATGAGAAGATAGTATTCTGCTACAGATGGATCTGGATAAGTTGGAAACTTGGGCTGAAAGGTGGCAGATGAGGTTTAACAATGATAAATGTAAGGTTATACACATGGGAAGAGGGAATCAATATCACCATTACACACTGAACGGGAAACCACTGGGTAAATCTGACAGGGAGAAGGACTTGGGGATCCTAGTTAATGATAAACTTACCTGGAGCAGCCAGTGCCAGGCAGCAGCTGCCAAGGCAAACAGGATCATGGGGTGCATTAAAAGAGGTCTGGATACACATGATGAGAGCATTATACTGCCTCTGTACAAATCCCTAGTTAGACCGCACATGGAGTACTGTGTCCAGTTTTGGGCACCGGTGCTCAGGAAGGATATAATGGAACTAGAGAGAGTACAAAGGAGGGCAACAAAATTAATAAAGGGGATGGGAGAACTACAATACCCAGATAGATTAGCGAAATTAGGATTATTTAGTCTAGAAAAAAGACGACTGAGAGGCGATCTAATAACCATGTATAAGTATATAAGGGGACAATACAAATATCTCGCTGAGGATCTGTTTATACCAAGGAAGGTGACGGGCACAAGGGGGCATTCTTTGCGTCTGGAGGAGAGAAGGTTTTTCCACCAACATAGAAGAGGATTCTTTACTGTTAGGGCAGTGAGAATCTGGAATTGCTTGCCTGAGGAGGTGGTGATGGCGAACTCAGTCGAGGGGTTCAAGAGAGGCCTGGATGTCTTCCTGGAGCAGAACAATATTGTATCATACAATTATTAGGTTCTGTAGAAGGACGTAGATCTGGGTATTTATTTATTATGATGGAATATAGGCTGAACTGGATGGACAAATGTCTTTTTTCGGCCTTACTAACTATGTTACTATGTTACTATGTAATAAAATAATAAAAAAATAGGCTTTCTATGGCCCACTATCTGAGAGAGAGAGAGATGGCACGCTTAGGACTGGCACACAAGCCCAAAGGCCAATATTAATCTCCCACTGATTGATTTATTGATTTTTTCAGGTAGAATTTAGAACCCAAATCAAGCAAAAAAATTAATAGGCTTTCTATGGCCCACTGAGTGAGAGATGGCACACACAGGAGTAAGGAGTGGCACACAAGCCCTGAGGCCAATATTTTTCTCCCACTGATTGATGTTGTGATTTTTTCTGGTAGATTTTGGAACCCAAATCAAGCAAAAAAATAAATAGGCTTTCTATGGCCCACTGAGTGAGAGATGACACAGATAGGGATGGCACTCTAGCAGAAATGTCAATCTTAATCTCCCACAAAAAAAAAAAAAAAAAAAAGGAACTGTCCTTCAATTACTATCTCCCTGCAGTAATCTCAGCCAGGTATGGCAGGCAGCAATAAGGAGTGGACTGATGCACAAATTAAATAAAAAGTGTGGACAAACAAACAAGATAGCTGTGCAGAAAGGAAGGAACAAGAGGATTTGTGCTTTGAAAAAAGCAGTTGGTTTGCACAGCGGCGTACACACAGCAATGCAGCTATCAGGGAGCCTTCTAGGGCAGCCCAATGAGCTACAGCGCTGAGGAAAAAAAAAAAAAAAGGAGCTTCCACTGTCCCTGCACACCGAAGGTGGTGTTGGGCAGTGGAAATCGCTACAGCACAAGCGGTTTTGTGGTTAATAGACCCTGCCTAACGCTATCCCTGCTTCTGACGAAGCGGCAGCAACCTCTCCCTAAGCTCAGATCAGCAGCAGTAACATGGCGGTCGGCGGGAACTCCCCTTTATAGCCCCTGTGACGCCGCAGACAGCAAGCCAATCACTGCAATGCCCTTCTCTAAGATGGTGGGGACCAGGACCTATGTCATCACGCTGCCCACACTCTGCGTTTACCTTCATTGGCTGAGAAATGGCGCTTTTCGCGTCATTGAAACGCGACTTTGGCGCGAAAGTCGCGTACCGCATGGCCGACCACGCACAGGGGTCGGATCGGGTTTCATGAAACTCGACTTCGCCAAAAGTCGGCGACTTTTGAAAATGTTCGACCCGTTTCGCTCAACCCTATTCCCTACTACTGCCGCCCAACATTTCCTTTGCCAGGATTCAGACTCTTAATCTCGCGTCTTTGCTCCCTTTAGAGTCTGAGGGGGGTACCATACCTGAGGAAACTGCAACTGCACTCTCCAACTCCTTTGACCCATCAAAGTCAATGCATGATTGTGTACAATTAATGGAACAAGAGACTCAGGGCTTATGTAATGTACGTGACAAGCCACTCTGTAATGCTACATTTGAACTTTTCATAGATGGCAGTAGATATGCAGATATGAATGGACAATTTCATACAGGTTATGCGGTAGTAACTCAGCATGAAGTGCTGAAAGCAGAACCTCTCCCTGCTAATCAGTCTGCACAAGAAGCAGAACTTACGGCATCAGTTGAAGCTCTAAAAATAGCCAAAGATCAGACAGCAAACATATGCACTGATTCTAGATATGCACATGGCATTATTTTCGATTTTGGCGTAATATGGAGAGCCAGAGGTTATATGACTGCTTCAGGCCAACCTGTTAAACATGCCTCCCTCATTAGACAGATTCTGGAGGCAGCACAAGAAACTAAAGAAATAGCGGTGATAAAGGTAGCTGCACATGTGAGACTCGACACCGAGGAAGCCAGGGGTAACGATAAAGCCGATAAGGCAGCAAAACAGGCAGCACGTAAACCCTTACATCATGCCCACACACTAGATAGCTCTGAAGATGATGAGGAAAGATTGAAGGAAGCTCAGAAACAGGTAGACGACGAAGAACGAGGGCAGTGGCAGAAAAAAGGGGCAGAAGATCAGCAAGGATTATGGAAAAAAGGAACTTTGTTGTGTTTACCCAGAGCCTGGTACCCCGCAGTGGCAAGTGACCTCCACCTACCCACGCATGTGTCGGCAAATGGTATGACGCTCAAGGTAAAAGAAAGGTGGTTGGCTCCAGGTTTTGGTAATTTTGCTCGGAACATGTGTGCTGCATGCGCTATATGCCTGGCACACAATCCAGGTCAGGCCATTAAAAACCCCAACCAAGCATCATGTAAGACCACTGTATCCCTTTCAAAGACTCCAGATCGACTACATCCAACTTCCTAGGTACAATGGATACGAATATGTGCTTGTGTGTGTGGACATGTTCTCAGGGTGGCCAGAGGCTTATCCAGTTCGTAAAGCCTCAGCAAAAACTACTGCCATTAAAATAGCACATGAACTGATACCCCGTTACGGCATGCCTGAGGTGATCGAGTCAGATAGAGGTACCCATTTTACTGGGGAAATATTCCAGAATGTTATGAAAATGTTGGGAGTAGAAAACCAGTTTCACACTCCATATCATCCACAGAGTTCAGGTAAAGTGGAAAGATTAAATGGGACAATAAAATTAAAAATCCAGAAGGCCATGGCAGAAACAGGAAAGCCTTGGACCGAGTGTCTACCACTTGCCCTGTATTCCATCCGAAACACCCCAAGGGGGAAGGCTAAGCTGTCACCACATGAGATTCTTTTTGGTAGAGCAGCAAATTTGGGTTGTTATTTTCCACAACAACTGATGTTGAATACTGAGACTTTAACTGCTTATGTACAAGAATTACAAAAACGTTTAACTAAAGTGCATTCGCAAGTTTTTGCTTCCCTTCCAAATCTCGAAGGAGGCCACAAGTTGGAACCTGGTGATCAAGTCTACGTGAAAAGACACACCAGAAAGACTCTGGAACCGAGATTTGACGGACCTTTCCAAGTCCTGTTAACAACTCCAACAGCAGTCAAGCTTGAAGGAAAGGCATCATGGATACATGCAAGCCATTGCAAAAAAGCAGTATAAGACTCATGATATTGATGTTAATAATGTTAACCTCAACGGAATGCATGTATGTGGGAATCCCGCAGCCGGGTACTGTAGCCCCTTGGGACAAAAACCCTCTTGGTGTATGCTTCAGAATGTATCTAGTTTTGTGGATTTGGCTCACAGATTGGTATTGCAGCACTCAGCTTTGTGGGATCTGCCTGAGGGTACATTTTGGATATGCGGAGAAGGAGCATATAAATGGCTTCCCGTAGGTATAAAGGGTATCTCGGTATGCACAAATAAATTTTGTGTAATGGATGCGAAAATATAAAGTTTTTTTTTTTGTAATATCACAAAAAGAATGACTAAAATGATCGACAAGGTTTTGAATGGAATATGTCAAAGGGGGGATTGTGAAGAGCAGAACAAAAATGATTACCTCAATGAACAAAAATAAAAAAAAAGAATTTGTGATAAACATTGACCTGTCCATTCAAGGACATTTTAGCTATAGTATGAAATCCTGTTTTTCTTGTCTGTGGAATTGCCTTTGTACTGTTTGTTGTGAAACTGCCGCCCACGAAACTGTTTTCTTTTCTTTTCTTTCTTTCCTGTTTTGTCTCTTTGTTTAAACATGCAAAACTTGTATAACCACTAAACCTACTGAAACAACTATATAAAGAAGGGATAGCACATTGAAGGCAGGCGTGCTTCAGAGACTTCCCAGTGATACACTATACAAGACGTGTCTTGTGTATTATTTCTGGTGATTCCCCACTTCCAAAGGCTGCTCCGACTGAGTGTGATCCCGACACTCTCTTCTGGTTGAAAACCACCACTTCGTCCTGCTGTAGTGGTCCCCTTTCTTCCCGTGGGATTTTACGAGTCCGGGCCTTTGCCTGCAGGTTTCTCTCCTCATATGCTGCCTGCCAGGCCAGGGATTGCTGCCTCTCCTGCTCATCCTGCCATCTACAGTGCTGCTGCGAGGTCATAATGGGGGTTTATCCTTGGAGTGCTATCATGTCTGCCCCTGCGGGTCCCTCTTCAAACACCATGGGTTTGGTATAGTTAACCCAGGGACCACTGGCAGGAACTAGTGGAACTGTCATCTGGTCCAGGCTGCAATCCCCCTAGTCCCAGTGTATTCGATGGCCTATCCCTCTGGGCCTTGGAGTCGGCAGGGTTAGTAAGGGGCCCACCAGGGTGTCGTTTGGTGCAGGGGTTGCAGCTGGACAAGAGGCCAGTGTACCCTCAGTGTACAGTGACATTTCACCAAGGGATCCAAAACCCTGGTTGGGGGTGTACAGTGGTGGGGGTGACTCGGGCCTAGATATTGGACCTTCCGCCGCCGGGGTCAGGGTCGCACCACTTACCTTTTCTTCTGGAGCACTGGATCTTTTGTCCCGCTCTGGGACGGACAAGGTTGCTGGCGGTCACCCGGTAAGGTTTCCGAGGAAGGCTTCTTTCCACCTGGCCACAGCCTCCAGCTGCATCCACACGAGCTGCCGGGTAAGTTCCTCCACTTCCTTATGCAGGAGGTCCGGATCCAACGTCGGTGGCGAGGAAGGATCATCCAAAGTTCAGCTGGAGGAGTCCTCTTGCTTCACACCACGCTCCGATATCTGTCCTCCACTTCCCGCCATGTTGCTTTCCGGCACTTCCTCCTCAGTCTGGTTTCCAGCGGTTTTACTGTACCATGCTCGTTTTCGTGGGCAGTTCCTCTTCTTCAAGCCTTCCCAGACCAGGAACCGGACTTCTCTAGTTTATGGGCATACTTCTCTCACATAGTATTGGTGAGCGGCGGCCATAGTTTTTGCGCCATTCCTCCAAGCTCCACCCACAACAACACGCCCTTCTCCTCTTGCACGCCACATGGTGCTGTAATTGCAGTTCTGGTGGCAATTAGCAATTCAATAGTCTCTCAATAAAGCACAGTCTCTTAGGCACACAAGAGCCAGTTTGCTGGGTCAGTCCATCTTGTTTGTGATGCCAAGATTTTGGAGTGCCCTCTAGGGCCTTAGGGTACTCAGAAACGGGCTGGTTCTTAAAAGGATGTGTCACAGAAACGGGCCAGTTCTTAAAGGGATGAGTCACGATGGCAGTGACCCGGTCCGTGGCCCTGGGCGTCCAATAAAAAGGAGAAAATGAATTAGGGATAAAGTTTATAAGTGAAAATGTTCGTGACGCCACCTGTGGTATTCGGTTAGGGATGACCGACGCTGCTTAAATGGGTCCACTGGGTTGATGTTATGGCAGCAGGGATGGTATGGCTTCCCACAGCTGAAGCTGGGTCCCAAGGGTTCCCGGTGAAGTAGATAAAGATGGTGTAGTGCCAGAAAGAACTAGGGGACACAAGGTTGCTGTCTCATTACCTTTTTACTGGTGTAAGGCAGCCACAGTCCAGGGTACGGATCACAGGTGATGGTGTGGTCCGGCTGGTCTGGAAGCGATTCAGGAATCCCCCTAACCAGGTGGGGTTGGAAGCCTTCCTCTTTGCGCTGTGTTGTAGTCCCTTGCTGCATTAGGCCTCACACAAGGTCCTCACTTCCTCTCTGTCCCTTTTAATAGGACACTACCCGCATGGCAGGTAACTCAAGCCTTTTTACAGGTGTCTCTCAGTATTACTCCGGGCTCTATGTGCTGCTGTACCTTCGGGTGTTAAAGGTGGGCAGGCAACCTGCAATCTCCTGTCCACTGGTTTCAGCTGTGGGGCATACAGTTACCCCCACAATCTTGGTCTTCCGGCTAACGGTGTCTTACACTTCAGCGTGGAGGAAGCTCAGTCACAGCTTCCCTCCAGCTCTTTACTTCTCCTTTGCTTCTCCTCCCCTTTTAGTCTCCTACAGACTGCTCTGTTTCTGTCTCCTTCCAGGAGCTGCAGAACCACTCGTCTGTACGGGCCCAGCTTTCCTCTCTCAGACGCTCTCTTTTTGCTTCCTCTCTCTTCTGTCCCTCTGACAAACTGACCAACTAACTCCTCCTCCAGCAGGATATATAAGGAAATTCCCCTGAATCTGGGTCTTGAGCTCCCACTTCTGGCCTGGAGTCAGAACAGTGTTGCATGTACTGGTTACCTGTTAAAGCGATACTTCCTCGCTTCCAAGCATGGCATCACCCTCTTCGTGAGGAAAGCAATGCCACTGTAACAACTGGTTACCTGGGGTGTTACATTACCTCTTGGGTCTTTGGGCACCTCCACATGTTGCAACATTGGTATGTCTGCCCCTGATCTAATCTATCTCCCTTGTCTCCTCTACAAACAGGAACACTTGTCTCAACCAAGCATTCCTGTGTTCTCTACGAGGGAGTCGCTGTCAGACTCCAGAAGCAACAACTTACCTCAGGGATGAAAAAAAGATTGGCCTTTGGAAATACACCAGGGCAGATCCTTCCCTTCTGACATCATCTGTTGAGATATAATATGTGAGAAGGCGATAGCTATGGTCAAGCTGCTGCTCCATAACTCCCTGGCACTTTACAGACAAATTGTGTCCCAGTCCCAGTGTGCTGCCATGTGTGAGGTACATCACACTTACCTGTAGTCCCAGGCCTCCGCTGTCTTCACTTTTCCACATTCAGACACATAGATCAGAGTGCAATCGGCTCATTCCAATGCATAAAAGTTAGGCTATGTTCACATTTGCGTTGTGCGCCGCTGCGACGGCGACGCAACGCACAATGCAAATAAAAACGCACCAAAACGCACGCTAAAACGCATTTTGCGATGCATGCGTCCTTTTTTGCCGAAATTTGGACGCAAAAAAAATGCAAATTGTTGCGTTTTCTGCGCCCAATGCTTGCGGCAAAAAAACCGCATGCGTCGCACAACGCATCACAACGCATGTCCGTGCGCCCCCCCATGTTAAATATAGGGGCGCATGACGCATGCGTCGCCGCTGCGGCGCCCGACGCAAACACGCAAAACGCTAATGTGAACGTAGTCTTAACTGGACAGTTCAAGTACGTCAAATTATAACACACAGTATTGGACACTGCACCCTCCATCTCGTTTCCTTAATACAGTACATCTCCAGCTTTTTTTTCCTTTCTGCTCAGACTATCCCTACGCTTAATGTTCCTAATAACATTTCCTTTCTGGTTTCTCAATATTGGTGAGATCCGTTACCTTTCCCACGGTTCCACATCCATCTTCCTCTGTAGGAAGGGGTTAAGGGGCTCTCCATAGCACCTGTATTAAGCCTTAAGGTCCGGACATTGCAGGAATGTCCGCAGGGAATTTTGCATGGCCTCATAATGCCCAGATCAATATTTGCTCCTCTTGCTACCAGCCCACTGCACCTTGAACTTGACCTTGTCACATCACACTACTCCACAAACTCTCTATCTGACTAAGGCAGGGGTCACACTTGCGAGTGCAATGTGAGAAACTCGCACGAGTCTCTCGCATCAATACCCGGCACATCCGCCGGCAGAGGCGTAGCTAGAGCTTTTGCTGCCCGGGGCTGTTCCCGAGTTTGGCGCCCCCTCCCCTCCCCGGCTCAATACACACAAAGGTCACCAAAAATGGTTTTCCTGTTTTGTAGAACTTAAACTGGGCCTAATGGTGTCACCCCCACATGCCAAACCTGTGACTTAATACCACCACACCATGACCAGACCACATAGTGACCGAATAATACTACATACAAGGGACAAATACCACAACACCATTTCCAGACCACATATTACCACCACATAGTGACTGAATACTACAATACTGATCAGTAATAAAAAAAAACCACAATACTATCACCATAAGTGCCAGTATTCACAGGAGATCTGTACTTAGTATGCAGTGTCTGTGTAGAGGTAATACAGAGATCACTGGTGGTATTATACACAGGAACTCTGTATATAATGTATAGATAATACAGTGATCACTGGTGACATTGTACACAGGACCGCTGTATATAGTATACAGTGTATAGTGTCAGTGTATAGGTAACACTGACTCACCAGTGACGTCTCTAGGTGAAGTCCTTCATCTTTCATCCAGCACAGGCCGCCATCATTCCTTCCAGCCAGGACTCGTTTCTGCAGGAAATAACACAGTTATCTCGAGCTCCGCTTGCAGAACACATTACATAATTTTTCACAACTTCTACATTACACCACATGAAGAAAAAAAGGTGATATAGTGTCACTCTGCACAGTAACAGGACAGCCCCCCCATTTAAAACAGTATACTCAAAAAATAAAATAAATACATCACTGCAGTAATAATATCCCTTAATTAGCCCCTATGGTAATACTATTCTCCACCCTGGCCCCGTTTATCTCATTCCTGGCTCCAGCCATATGTTCTCGCATCCTGCCCTCATGAGTATCCATTCTACCCCATATGATCTCCCCATCCTGCCCCACCAGCCTCCATCGTATCCGTCCTGCCCCATGATCCAATCCTGCCCCATGATCCAATCCTGCCCCGTGTCTCCAATCATGCCCCATATTTACATTCTGCCCATGCCTCAAGTCCTGCCCCCAGTGTGTCCAGCAATCTGCCCCAGTGTGTCCAGCATATTACCCCCATGTTGTCCAGCATTGCCCCAGTGTGTCCAGCATATTACCCCCAGTGTGTCCAGCAATCTGCCCCAGTGTCCAGCATTGCCCCAGTGTGTCCAGAAATCTGCCCCAGGGTCCCCAGTGTGCACAGCAATGTGCCCCAGTGTGCACAGCAATCTGCCACAGTGTGCAGAGCAATCTGCCACAGTGTGCACAGCAATCTGCCACAGTGTGCACAGCAATCTGCCACAGTGTGACAGCAATCTGCCACAGTGTCCATCATTGCCCCAGCGTGTCCAGTAATCTGCCCCAGTGTCCAGCATTGCCCAAGTGTCCAGAAATCTGCCCCAGGGTCTCCAGCATTGCCTCAATGTGTCCAGAAATCTGCCCCAGGGTCTCCAGTATTGCCTGTCATGATTCCAATGGCAGGGAATCACCAAAGGACAAGCACCAACGAGCTCTAGGGTGATGGAACCTGAGCTGACCGCGACCCTAAATCTGAACACACAAATAACAATAGCCGGGGAACGTGCCTACGTTGATCCTAGAGGTCTCGCACCAGCCGAAGATCTAACTTCCCCTATCAGAAGAAACACAGACCTCTCTTGCCTCCAGAGAAATACCCCACAGAAATAGCAGCCCCCCACATATAATGACGGTGAAATGAGAGGAAGGCACATACACAGTATGAAAACAGATTCAGCAAAATGAGGCCCGCTAAAACTAGATAGCAGAGGATACAATAGTAAACTGCGCGGTCAGCAAAAAAACCCTTCAAAAAAACCATCCTGTAATTACTTGAACTCATGTTCCAACTCATGGAACATGAGGAGCAATTACAGCCCACTAGAGCAACCGTCTGGAAACACGAGAATCCAAGATCTTCTCTACAACATACTCCAATTCTCCCTCCACCAACACCGGAGTAGGAGGTTCAAGCGAAGGAACAACAGGTACCTCATACTTCCGCAACAACGACCGATGGAACACATTATGAATAGCAAACGATGCCGGGAGATCCAAACGAAACTACACAGGGTTAAGAATTTCCAAGATCCTATAGGGACCGATGAACCGAGGCTTGAACTTAGGAGAAGAGACCTTCATAGGAACAAAACGAGAAGACAACCACACCAAGTCCCCAACACGAAGTCGAGGACCCACGCGGCGACGGCGATTAGCAAACTGCTGAGCCCTCTCCTGGGACAACTTCAAATTGTCCACCACATGACTCCAAATCTGATGCAACCTATCCACCACCATGTCCACTCCAGGACAATCAGAAGGCTCCACCTGACCAGAGGAAAAACGAGGATGAAACCCTGAATTACAAAAGAAAAGAGAAACCAAAGTAGCAGAACTAGCCCGATTATTAAGGGCAAATTCGGCAAGCGGCAAAAAGGTAACCCAGATATCTTGATCAGCAGAAACAAAACACCTTAAATAAGTTTCCAAGGTCTGATTAGTTCGTTCCGTCTGGCCATTCGTCTGAGGATGGAATGCAGACGAAAAGGACAAATCAATGCCCATCTTAGCACAGAACGTCCGCCAAAATCTAGACACAAACTGGGATCCCCTGTCAGAAACGATGTTCTCCGGAATCCCATGCAAACGAACCACGTTCTGAAAAAACAGAGGGACCAACTCAGAGCCCCCTTAATGCGAGCAAACAAATCAGTCAACAAAGGCAAAGGATACTGATATTTTACGGTAATCTTATTCAAAAGACGATAATCTATACAAGGCCTCAAGGACCCATCTTTTTTGGCCACGAAAAAAAAACCTGCTCCCAAAGGGGACGAAGATGGACGGATATGTCCCTTTTCCAAGGACTCCTTAACATAATCCCGCATAGCAGTATGCTCTGGCACTGACAGATTGAACAAACGACCTTTAGGAAATTTACTACCAGGAATTAAATCTATAGCACAATCGCAATCCCTGTGAGGAGGAAGCGAACTGAGCTTAGGCTCCTCAAAAACATCCCGATAATCAGACAAAAATACAGGAACCTCAGAAGGAGTAGATGAAGCGATAGAAATCGGAGGTGCATCATCATGAACCCCCTGACATCCCCAGCTTAACACAGACATTGTTTTCCAGTCAAGGACTGGATTATGAGTTTGTAACCATGGCAGACCAAGTACTAGAACATCATGTAAATTATACAATACCAGGAAGCGAATCACCTCCTGATGAACGGGAGTCATACGCATGGTCACTTGTGTCCAGTACTGAGGTTTATTCATAGCTAAAGGTGTAGAGTCAATTCCCTTCAAAGGAATAGGGACTTCCAGAGGCTCAAGACTAAACCCACATCGCTTGGCAAATGACCAATCCATAAGACTCAGGGCAGCGCCTGAATCTACATAGGCATCGACGGAAATGGATGATAATGAGCAAATCAGAGTCACAGACAGAATGAACTTAGACTGTAACGTACTAATGGCAACAGACTTATCAACCTTTTTTGTGCGTTTAGAGCATGCTGATATAACATGAGCTGAATCACCACAATAAAAGCACAACCCATTTTTCCGCCTATAGTTTTGCCGTTCACTTCTAGACTGAACTCTATCACATTGCATTGTCTCAAGTGCCTGTTCAGAAGACACCGCCAAATAGTGCACAGGTTTGCGCTCCCATAAACGCCGATCAATCTGAATAGCCATAGTCATAGACTCATTCAGACCTGTAGGCGCAGGGAACCCCACCATAACATCTTTAATGGCCTCAGAAAGGCCATCTCTGAACTTTGCAGCCAGGGCGCACTCATTCCACTGAGTAAGCACTGACCATTTCCGAAATTTTTGACAATATATTTCTGCTTCATCTTGCCCCTGAGAGAGAGCTAATAAAGCTTTTTCAGCCTGAATCTCTTGGTTAGGTTCCTCATAGAGCAAACCCAATGCCAGAAAAAACGCATCCACATTAAGCAACGCAGGATCCCCTGGTGCCAATGCAAATGCCCAATTTTGAGGGTCACCCCGCAGGAAAGATGTAATAATCTTAACCTGCTGAGCAGGGTCTCCAGAAGAGCGAAATTTCAAAGAAAGGAAAAGCTTGCAATTGTTCCTAAAATTCAGAAAACTAGATCTATCTCCAGCAAAGAACTCTGGAATAGGAATTCTAGGTTCAGACATAGGAGCATGTACAACAAAATCTTGTATATTTTGAACCTTAGCAGCAAGATTATTCAAGCTGGAAGCTAAACTCTGGATGTCCATGATAAACAGCTAAGGTCAGAGCCATTCAAGGATTAAGAGGAGGAGAAAAAAAAAAATATCAGCCAGGCTGCAATTAAGGCTAGGAGCAACCTCAGAGGAGAGGAAAAAAAAAAAAAAACTTCCTCAGACTACTTTTCCTCCTACTTCAGCCCAAACATTTTGGCCGGCTATACTGTCATGATTCCAATGGCAGGGAATCACCAAAGGACAAGCACCAACGAGCTCTAGGGTGATGGAACCTGAGCTGACCGCGACCCTAAACCTGAACACACAAATAACAATAGCCGGGGAATGTGCCTACGTTGATCCTAGACGTCTCGCACCAGCCGAAGATCTAACTTCCCCTATCAGAAGAAACACAGACCTCTCTTGCCTCCAGAGAAATACCCCACAGAAATAGCAGCCCCCCACATATAATGACGGTGAAATGAGAGGAAGGCACATACACAGTATGAAAACAGATTCAGCAAAATGAGGCCCGCTAAAACTAGATAGCAGAGGATACAATAGTAAACTGCGCGGTCAGCAAAAAACCCTTCAAAAAAACCATCCTGTAATTACTTGAACTCATGTTCCAACTCATGGAACATGAGGAGCAATTACAGCCCACTAGAGCACCCAGCAGCAAAGAAACAATTATATGCAAGCTGGACAAGACAAAAATAAAGCAAAACGTGGAACAAGAAAATCAAAAACTTAGCTTGTCCTGAAGATTACTGAAGCCAGAAGCTGAGGTAACAAAACACTCTGATAACCTTGATAGCCGGCGGGGAAATGACAAGAAAGCCCGGTTAAATAGGAAACTCCCAAATCCTAATAGAACAGGTGGACACCAGAGACAGCAGAACACAAATCACCCAGTACCATCAGTAACCACCAGAGGGAGCCCAAAAACAGAACTCACAACAATTGCCCCAGTGTGTCCAGCATTGCCCCCAGTGTGTCCAGCAATCTGCCCCAGTGTCCAGCATTGCCCCAGTGTGTCCAGAAATCTGCCCCAGGGTCTCCAGCATTGCCCCCAGTGCGTCCAGCATTGCCCCCAGTGTGCACAGCAATCTGCCCCAGCGTGCACAGCAATCTGCCCCAGCGTGCACAGCAATCTGCCCCAGCGTGCACAGCAATCTGCCCCAGCGTGTCCAGCAATCTGCCCCAGTGTCCAGCATTGCCCCAGTGTCCAGAAATCTGCCCCAGGGTCTCCAGCATTGCCCCAGTATGTCCAGAAATCTGCCCCAGTGTGTCCAGAAGTCTGCCCCAGGGTCTCCAGCATTGCCTCAATGTGTCCAGAAATCTGCCCCAGGGTCTCCAGTATTGCCCCAATGTGTCCAGCAATCTGCCCCATGGTCTCCTGTATTGCCCCAGTGTGTCCAGCATTCTGCCCCATGGTCTCCAGTATTGCCCCAGTGTGTCCAGCATTCTGCCCCATGGTCTCCAGTATTGCCCCAGTGTGTCCAGCATTCTGCCCCATGGTCTCCAGTATTGCCCCAGTGTGTCCAGCAATCTGCCCCATGGTCTCCAGTATTGCCTTGGTGTGTCCAACAATCTGCCCCATTGTCTCCAGTATTGCCCCAGTGTCTCCAGACAGAGTCCTCACCTCTCCGGTTCCTAGCGCAGGTCCGGTGCAGCCAGTCAGCGTCTCTCCGGCTCTGCAACGCTCAGGACAGAGAGGCTGAGCGGCGCGCACAGTGATAACGTCATCGCGCCCTCTGCCCTGAGACGTCGCAGAGTCAGAGGGCGCTGAAGACGGTGCAGCTGCCGCAGGAACCAGGAGAGGTGAGTATTAGAGCGGGGGCCGGGGGTGGGGGGAGCCTGGTCTTGGCGGCGGACGGCGCCGCCCGAAAGATTTAAAAGGCCCGCGTCTTTTTTTTTTTCTTCCTCCTCCTGCAGCGCCGGCCGCCCCCCACATTGTGCCGCCCGGGGCGGCCCGCCCCCCCGCACCCCTCTTCCTACGCGAATGTCCGCCGGCACTGGGGACCAGAGTATGCGGCTGCATATATTTCTATGCAGCTGAACGCTCCGTTCCCAAGAGCCGGTGGCTGTGACGGGTATTGATGCGCGAGTTTCTCGCATTGCACTCGCAAGTGTGACCCCTGGCCTAACTATCAGGAAGCCATCTGTCATGATCCCAATGGCAGGGGATCACAAAAGGACAAGCACAAAAAACAAAACAAGCTCTAGGGTGATGGAAACTGAGCTGACCGCGATCCTGAACCTAAACACACAACTAGCTGTAGCCGGGGAACGTGCCTACGATGATTCCTAGACGTCTCGTGCCAGCCGAAGGACTAACTTCCCCTATTAGAAGAAACACAGACCTCTCTTGCCTCCAGAGAAACACCCCACAGAAATAGCAGCCTCCCACATGTAATGACGGTGAAATGAGAGGAAAGCACATACGTAGTTATGAAAACAGATTCAGCAAAATGAGGCCCGCTAAAGCTAGATAGCAGAGGATACAAAAGTGAACTGCGCGGTCAGCGAAAAACCCTACAAAAAACCATCCTGAAATTACTTGAACTCATGTGCCAACTCATGGAACATGAGGAGTAATATCAGCCCACTAGAGCAACCAGCAAAAAGGAATCACATATCTGCAAGCTGGACTAAAACCAAAATTAAGCAAAACGTGGAACAGGAAAATCAAAAACTTAGCTTGTCCTGAAGATTACAGAAGCGAGAAGCAGAGGAAACAAGACACACTGATTACATTGATAGCCGGCGAGGAAATGACAAGAAAGCCAGGTTAAATAGGAAACTCCCATATCCTGATAGAACAGGTGGACACCAGAGACCGCAGAAAACACAAGTCACCCAGTACCATCTGTAACCACCAGAGGGAGCCCAAAAACAGAATCCACAACAGTACCCCCCCTTGAGGAGGGGTCACCGAACCCTCACGAGAACCACCAGGGCGACCAGGATGAGCCCTATGAAATGCACGGACCAAATCAGCAGCATGAACATCAGAGGCAACCACCCAAGAATTATCCTCCTGACCATAACCCTTCCACTTGACCAAATATTGGAGTTTCCGTCTGGAAACACGAGAATCCAAGATCTTCTCTACAACATACTCCAATTCTCCCTCCACCAGCACCGGAGCAGGAGGTTCAAGCGAAGGAACAACAGGTACCTCATACTTCCGCAACAACGACCGATGGAACACATTATGAATAGCAAACGATGCCGGGAGATCCAAACGAAACGACACAGGGTTAAGAATTTCCAAGATCCTATAGGGACCGATGAACCGAGGCTTGAACTTAGGAGAAGAGACCTTCATAGGAACAAAACGAGAAGACAACCACACCAAGTCCCCAACACGAAGTCGAGGACCCACGCGGCGACGGCGATTAGCAAACTGCTGAGCCCTCTCCTGGGACAACTTCAAATTGTCCACCACATGACTCCAAATCTGATGCAACCTATCCACCACCATGTCCACTCCAGGACAATCAGAAGGCTCCACCTGACCAGAGGAAAAACGAGGATGAAACCCTGAATTACAAAAGAAAAGAGAAACCAAGGTAGCAGAACTAGCCCGATTATTAAGGGCAAATTCGGCAAGCGGCAAAAAGGTAACCCAGATATCTTGATCAGCAGAAACAAAACACCTTAAATAAGTTTCCAAGGTCTGATTAGTTCGTTCCGTCTGGCCATTCGTCTGAGGATGGAATGCAGACGAAAAGGACAAATCAATGCCCATCTTAGCACAGAACGTCCGCCAAAATCTAGACACAAACTGGGATCCCCTGTCAGAAACGATGTTCTCTGGAATCCCATGCAAACGAACCACGTTCTGAAAAAACAGAGGGACCAACTCAGAGGAGGAAGGTAACTTAGGCAAGGGTACCAGATGAACCATCTTAGAAAAGCGGTCACACACAACCCAGATGACGGACACTTTTTGAGAGACAGGGAGATCCGAAATAAAGTCCATGGAAATGTGCGTCCAAGGCCTCTTCAGGATAGGCAAAGGTGACAACAATCCACTGGCCCGAGAACAGCAAGGCTTAGCCCGAGCGCAAACTTCACAAGACTGCACAAAAGAACGCACATCCCTCGACAAGGAAGGCCACCAAAAAGACCTGGCCACCAAGTCTCTAGTACCAAATATTCCAGGATGACCTGCCAACGCAGAAGAATGGACCTCGGAGATGACTCTACTGGTCCAATTATCCGGAACAAACAGTCTTTCAGGCAGACAACGATCAGGTTTATCCGCCTGAAACTCCTGCAAAGCACGTCGCAAGTCTGGGGAGACAGCCGACAAAATCACCCCATCCCTAAGGATACCAGTGGGCTCAGAATTTCCAGGGGAGTCAGGCACAAAACTCCTAGAAAGAGCATCCGCCTTCACATTCTTTGAACCTGGCAGGTATGAAACCACAAAATCGAAACGGGAGAAAAACAGTGACCAACGAGCCTGTCTAGGATTCAGACGCTTGGCAGACTCAAGGTAAATCAGATTTTTGTGATCAGTCAAGACCACCACACGATGTCTAGCACCCTCAAGCCAATGACGCCACTCCTCAAATGCCCACTTCATGGCCAAAAGCTCCCGATTACCAACATCATAATTCCGCTCAGTGGGCGAAAACTTTCTAGAAAAGAACGCACATGGCTTCATCACTGAGCAATCGGAGCTTCTCTGCGACAAAACCGCCCCCGCTCCAATCTCGGAAGCATCAACCTCAACCTGAAAAGGAAGCGAAACATCTGGCTGACGCAACACAGGAGCAGAAGAAAACCGGCGCTTAAGTTCCTGAAAGGCCTCCACAGCCGCAGGAGACCAATCAGCAACATCAGCACCCTTCTTAGTCAAATCCGTCAAAGGCTTAACAACACTAGAAAAATTAGTTATGAAACGACGATAAAAATTAGCAAAGCTCAAAAACTTCTGTAGACTCTTAAGAGATGTAGGCTGCGTCCAGTCACAAATAGCCTGAACCTTGACGGGATCCATCTCAATAGTAGAAGGGGAAAAAATATACCCCAAAAAAGAAATCTTCTGGACTCCAAAGAGACACTTTGAACCTTTTACAAACAAAGAATTGGCCCGCAGGACCTGAAACACCTTCCTGACCTGCTGAACATGGGACTCCCAGTCATCAGAAAAAAACAAAACATCATCCAAATACACAATCATAAATTTATCCAGATATTCACGGAAAATATCGTGCATAAAGGACTGGAAAACAGAAGGAGCATTAGAAAGTCCAAAAGGCATCACCAAATACTCAAAATGGCCCTCAGGCGTATTAAATGCGGTTTTCCACTCATCACCCTGCTTTATCCGCACAAGATTATACGCACCCCGAAGATCAATCTTAGTGAACCATTTAGCCCCCTTAATGCGAGCGAACAAATCAGTCAACAATGGCAAAGGATACTGATATTTGACTGTAATCTTATTCAAAAGACGGTAATCTATACAAGGCCTCAAGGAACCATCTTTTTTGGCCACGAAAAAAAAACCTGCTCCCAAAGGGGACGAAGATGGACGGATATGTCCCTTTTCCAAGGACTCCTTAACATAATCCCGCATAGCAGTATGCTCTGGCACTGACAGATTGAACAAACGTCCTTTAGGAAATTTACTGCCAGGAATCAAATCTATAGCACAATCGCAATCCCTGTGAGGAGGAAGCGAATTGAGCTTAGGCTCCTCAAAAACATCCCGATAATCAGACAAAAATACAGGAACCTCAGAAGGAGTAGATGAAGCGATAGAAATCGGAGGTGCATCATCATGAACCCCCTGACATCCCCAGCTTAACACAGACATCGTTTTCCAGTCCAAGACTGGGTTATGAGTTTGTAACCATGGCAGACCAAGCACTAAGACATCATGTAAATTATACAGTACCAGGAAGCGAATCACCTCCTGATGAACGGGAGTCATACGCATGGTCACTTGTGTCCAGTACTGAGGTTTGTTCATAGCCAAAGGTGTAGAGTCAATTCCTTTCAAAGGAATAGGGACTTCCAGAGGCTCCAGACTAAACCCACAGCGGTTGGCAAATGACCAATCCATAAGACTCAGGGCAGCGCCTGAATCCACATAGGCATCGACGGAAATGGCTGATAATGAACAAATCAGAGTCACAGACAGAATGAACTTAGACTGTAAAGTACTAATGGCAACAGACTTATCAACCTTTTTTGTGCGTTTAGAGCATGCTGATATAACATGAGCTGAATCACCACAATAAAAACACAACCCATTTTTCCGCCTATAGTTTTGCCGTTCACTTCTGGACTGAATTCTATCACATTGCATTGTCTCAGGTGCCTGTTCAGAAGACACCGCCAAATGGTGCACAGGTTTGCGCTCCCGTAAACGCCGATCAATCTGAATAGCCATAGTCATAGACTCATTCAGACCTGTAGGCGCAGGGAACCCCACCATAACATCTTTAATGGCCTCAGAAAGGCCATCTCTGAATCTTGCAGCCAGGGCGCACTCATTCCACTGAGTAAGCACCGACCATTTCCGAAATTTCTGACAATATATTTCTGCTTCATCTTGCCCCTGAGAGAGAGCCAATAAAGCTTTTTCAGCCTGAATCTCTAGGTTAGGTTCCTCATAGAGCAAACCCAATGCCAGAAAAAACGCATCCACATTGAGCAACGCAGGATCCCCTGGTGCCAATGCAAATGCCCAATTCTGAGGGTCACCCCGCAGGAAAGATATAACAATTTTGACTTGCTGAGCAGGGTCTCCAGAGGAGCGAGATTTCAAAGAAAGAAACAACTTTCAATTATTCCTAAAATTCAGAAAACTAGATCTATCTCCAGAAAAAAACTCTGGGATAGGAATTCTAGGTTCAGACATAGGAGCATGTGCAACAAAATCTTGTATATTTTGAACCTTAGCAGCAAGATTATTCAGGCTGGAAGCCAAACTCTGGACGTCCATGATAAACAGCTGAGGTCAGAGCCATTCAAGGATTAAGAGGAGGTAAGACGCAGCCAGGCTGCAATTAAGGCTAGGCAGCAAACTCTGAGGGGGAAAAAAAAAAAAAAACTTCCTCAGACTACTTTTCCTCCTACTTCAGCCAATACGATTACCACTTTTAGGCCGGCTATACTGTCATGATCCCAATGGCAGGGGATCACAAAAGGACAAGCACAAAAAACAAAACAAGCTCTAGGGTGATGGAAACTGAGCTGACCGCGATCCTGAACCGAAACACGCAACTAGCTGTAGCCGGGGAACGTGCCTACGATGATTCCTAGACGTCTCGCGCCAGCCGAAGGACTAACTTCCCCTATTAGAAGAAACACAGACCTCTCTTGCCTCCAGAGAAACACCCCACAGAAATAGCAGCCCCCCACATGTAATGACGGTGAAATGAGAGGAAAGCACATACGTAGTTATGAAAACAGATTCAGCAAAATGAGGCCCGCTAAAGCTAGATAGCAGAGGATACAAAAGTGAACTGCGCGGTCAGCGAAAAACCCTACAAAAAACCATCCTGAAATTACTTGAACTCATGTGCCAACTCATGGAACATGAGGAGTAATATCAGCCCACTAGAGCAACCAGCAAAAAGGAATCACATATCTGCAAGCTGGACTAAAACCAAAATTAAGCAAAACGTGGAACAGGAAAATCAAAAACTTAGCTTGTCCTGAAGATTACAGAAGCGAGAAGCAGAGGAAACAAGACACACTGATTACATTGATAGCCGGCGAGGAAATGACAAGAAAGCCAGGTTAAATAGGAAACTCCCATATCCTGATAGAACAGGTGGACACCAGAGACCGCAGAAAACACAAGTCACCCAGTACCATCTGTAACCACCAGAGGGAGCCCAAAAACAGAATCCACAACAGCCGTCTATTATTACTGGCACTAGCCCCTACTAATGTGGGCTAGTTCTAAGCATTAACTCTATCTTATTCCACTGTCCTAGCTTACCTACAGTCACTATCTATCTTTATCCTAAGCAGTAAACTATGTCTTATCCTGTGCTTATACTGCACTACGCACTGAGTATTACTTATATATTACACATCACCATGCCACAGTACATGGCAATTAACATTGTATGACATACTACACAATATTCACCCCCCAAAAAAGCCAGGACATAGTTCACACTTCACAAAACACAATATATGTAAAATACCCGTAGCACTATACATATGACACAATTGTTGTCTTCAGGGGCAGGAACAAGACAGTACCGTCCACACCCTTAAGCCCCTTTCACATGTCTGTGTCTCCATTATGTGTAGTGACAGTTTTCACATGTACCGGAGACACATACACACATAGACCCATTCAAATGAATGGGTCTGTGCACATGTCAGTGTGTTCCCACGGACCGTTTGTCCGTAGGCAAAACACGCTATGGCTACGTTCACATTAGCGTCATGTGACGCAGCGTCGCCGACGCAACGCACAACGGATCGGAAACGCACGCAAAAACGCACCATTTTTGACGCATGCGTCGAACGAATGCGTCGTAAAACGCAGCGTTTTTTGTGCGTTTTTGTTGCGTTTTCCCAAAAAACGCAGTGTTTTACGACGCATGTGTTGTCAAACAATGATGTTATCTTTCCACACAATTTAGTGTCTAGACACTAGATAACACCACCAATGAATAGAAGAGGGTGGGTCTAGTGTCTAGACACTAGATAATGCCACCAATGGGTAGATGAGGGTGGGTATTAATGTAATAGTGGTATATATACCCGGTATAGATTATTTCCAACCATACAGCATCAGGATGGAGCGTACCATGGAGAGTATCTACCTCAATATTGAGCTGGAATTAGCACTTGCTATTGCTTATGCTATTGCCTGTCATGAACAGAGGAAAAGAGACAAACTACGGAGAAGGAGTCATCGGCGTTTTTGGCTACACCCTATAGTGGAAGTCCGAGAGAGTCGTGGAGCCTACCATTGTCTGTTTGGCGAATTAAATGAGAACCAGGAGAAATACTTTGAATACACCAGGATGTCACAAAACAGCTTCCGATATCTGCTGCGTCTGGTGGAAGGAACCATTTCCAGGCAGGACACGCAGCTCCGTAAATCGATTTCCCCCGAAGAACGTCTGCTGGTGACTCTACGGTACGTAATGCAATGTGAAGGATTTATATGTTCTTGCCATTTTTTAAAGTAACTTGTTTTGGTTTTGTGGGGTGGGGGATTGTAATTAAGAATGAAAAATTATTTCATAACAATTTAATTAATTACATTTATTTCTTTTTCTTCTTGTCAGTTTCCTTGCTACCGGAGAGACCTTGAGATCACTGCATTTCCAGTTTCGGATTGGAGTCTCCACACTGTCTGGTATAATTGCCGACACATGCTGCGCATTGTGGGACAACCTCCGTGAGGAATTTTTACCCATCCCTACAACAGAATTATGGCAGGCCAACGCCCAAAAATTCGAACAAGTGTGTTCTTTCCCTAACTGTATTGGAGCCGTGGATGGGAAGCACATTAGGATTACCAAGCCTTCCAGAAGTGGATCTCTGTTTTTTAATTATAAAAAATACTTTTCCACCGTGCTCATGGCAATTGCAGGTGCGGACTGCAGGTTTCTCGCTGTGGACATTGGAGCGTTTGGCCGTGCAAATGATTCACGGACATTTAAGGAGTCTGATATGGGCCGAAGATTGTACGATAACAATTTTAATTTCCCCCAGCCACGACCTCTTCCCAACACCGAAGGCCCGGCCCTGCCATTTGTTGTGGTTGGGGATGAGGCTTTTCAAATGAGTGGCAACCTACTTAAACCGTACTCCAGTCGGGGGTTGGACCGCACCAAAAGTATATTTAATTATAGACTGTCCAGGGCCAGAAGAACTGTGGAGTGCGGCTTTGGCATCCTGGTCTCCAAATGGCGTATCTTAGGATCCGCTATAAATTTGAAAATTGAGACAGTGGATGAGGTGGTGAAGGCGTGTGTGGTTCTCCACAATTTTATTATTGATAAAGAGAGAGTCAACGTGGAACTCGATGAACCCATACCAAATCCATTGCCTGATTATCAAGATCATCCTCTGCGGACAACTGTGGAGATTGCTCATATGAGGGACCAATTTGCTGCATACTTTGTTTCAGATGTTGGCCGTGTTTCATGGCAAGATCAAAAGGTTTAATTCATCTTGGTATTATGATGTCATGTAAACACTGTGGAGTCCATGTCATTTTACCATCCTATGTAAGGTTATTGTTATAATGTCCCCTGATTGTCTAATGCGTTGTGTTTTGAAATAAAGTTCTTGTGCCTTTCCGTTTTCACAAAACAAATCTCCCATATGTTTTTCCATAGTAATCAAATTGTAAAATCCAATGTTATGTAAAGTAATGTGTGTCCCACAAAATTTATGTGAGCACCAGTACCCAAATGGACTGTGACAAAACAAAAAAATATTTCAGCCGTGTTTTCCATAGTTTTGACATATAACATGATCGGCTCCCACCTTGTCAACCATTTTTAATCCTGCTGACTATTTGCATAATGAAACTGGCTTGACAAGGAGGGAGACGATCATGTTTGCAAAACTCTACAGAGTTAACACTATTGCACTCAGGATGCTAGAATTCGTCCAGAGTCAAATAGTGGCGACACTGTGAACATTGCTACCACCTCACCTGACCAATATTCTTATGGTACCGTAATAAAACTATTATCCAACGATACCGACCAGTGATACGACCGGACCGTTTTCGTTGTTTAGTCGTCGCGTGGTTGCTGGAGAGCTGTCACACAGACAGCTCTCCAGCGACCAAAAAAGAGCAAGTCCCCGTGTAATCTGGGTAATGTTATGAAGCGCATGGCCGCACTCACGATGTTTTCCCTGTTTACCATTGTTAATGTAATTTAAAAAAATAAAAAAACCCTTACATTCCGGTGTGTGACACGTCCATCGCCGTCATCTTTCCGTACTGTGCCAGCCCTAAAGCACAGCGTTTATTAAGTCAACGGTGTGCTCTGCTTTACGGGCGGGAATCACAGTGTCAGTCACTGCGGAAAGATGACGGCGAGGGACGTGGTTGACACCTTTTTTTTTTTTGGGGGGGTATTGTTCACTTAATTTGAGTGTTTAAAACACTGCACTAGTAACCCAATATTCCCTTGTGTAAAACAAAGACATCGCTGGATCGGTGTCAAACACGCAGATGCAACAATGACAGCATGTGATCAGTTACCCAAAAAAATTCCTAATCATTCGCTGACACCAATAATCTCACAGCAGGGGTCTAATCGTTGTACGATTTCAGAAAAGATAACGTTGGTTACACACAAAAACCAACTATATCGTTACTGAAATCGTGGTGTGATGGTACATTTTAAACTTGACATATTGAGCTATGCTGTTTGTGTTTGTAACATCTCATAGTACAATGAGCGACAGCCCTATAAAAAAATGAAAAAAAAAATTATAAAATATTGTCAGACATTGCACATCAGGTGTTACAAACACAATATTTGTGTATACGGCGCACGGTGTGATTTGTTGCAAACTTTATTTGAGACAATAAAAACTCAGTATTTTTTAAAAAAATAACAATTTTATTAGGGACACAAAATAAAAGAAAAGGGAAATGTTAAGGGGTATCTATGTCAGCAATTAAGGGGGATTGATATACCCCACTTTTGGGGGGTGTCGAGGAGACCGAGGAGGAGGACGAGGGGGAGGAAGCAGCATAGTCTATGACACTAGACGGGATTCCGACATCAATCCAGCCAGTTGACGGTGGCGAGACTGCCAAAGCAGGAGGTGAGGGAGGAGGAGGGACGACCAGTGTCCTTGGCTGGCTACTCCGGCTCCGGGTAGACCCAGGCTGTGTACTAGGTGTACTCCTTGTAGACCCAGGCTGGGTACTGGGTGTACTCCGTGTTGACCCAGGCTGGGTACTTGGTGTGCTCCGGGTTGACCCAGGCTGTGTACTGGTGGTTGTTTTGGGAGCAGCCATAGCCAAGGTTTTAGTGCTTGTCGTCGTCGTCGTCTTCTTTTTTTTCCTCCTCTCTCCCTCTGGGTGTGGGTTGGTTTCCCGTCTGTGTGCCCTTGAAGGCCTGGCATGATCAGAACTTTGGGGCTGTGTTCTGTGGTGGCGGTGGCGGTGGCCCTCGGCACGCGGAGCTCTGTGGTGGTGCTCTGCAGCAGGAGTCGGAGTCATGGCAGTCAGCGATGGTACTGCGGGCACTGTAGTCGCTGACTGCATGACCCGAGCCTGCTGCAGAGCAGTGACATATGCGTTGTTGCAGCCCTGCATGACCGAAATCTGGAGTTCCGGCGTAAGATGTTCAACCATGCCCTTGTGAATGGCACTAAAAAAATGTTTGGCCGGCCTCGAGAGCTCCGATTCGATGTTTTCAAGACGCCGGTCGATATTGGACATTTTATCGCACAGCGCCTTGAAACCATTCTGAAATACGGTGCTCAAATGTAAAAATTCGGGCATGACCGCCCTGTCCGAGGCCCGCCGATGCTGTCGGGAAGACCCGAAGGAAGGAGCGACAGAGGCCTCGGCCAGGGGAACATCTGATGGACCGGCTGCCGGTTCGCCAGATTGTGGTGGTGCAGACCTGCTCTCGCTGTGGGATGGCTGCGACGGTTCAGATGGCGCTTCACGAAGGACCGCTCCAAAATAGTCACCCATGGTTGCGGTTTGTAACGCCCGACAGTTACGCTTACCGTTGGAACTTCCATGACGTCACGGTCATGTGACCGAGACGTCATCACAGGTCCTGCGAGCTGAGCAACCATGGGAACATAACCTGCCTTGCAGTAGAAGGTATGCCGTGTCTATTATATTTTAAGTTTTTGTGTGTAAAAAAACTGGGATACACCTGGATGGGCACTATACTACTCCACTATGAAATATTGCCCGGGCATGGCCAATCTACTATCTTTCTGTGTTCTGTATACTTCTGATTTCAGGGAAAGAAATAGTAAGTCAAGCTCACCATTGTAGTAATCCCAGAAGGCTCAGAGCACGGAGCCGCTGTGTCAAGCGTGAGAAGACCAGAAATGAATAAAAAATACGAGGTCACCGAGGCGTGAAAAGTAAAAACTAAATACTTTATTCACTTCAATCAGAAGCAGAGGATGAAACATCAGCACAATACAATAAAAACACTATCTACGTGTTTCAGGTCTGATGTTCCCTGTCACCTGAAATGCGTAGATAGTGTCTATTGTATTGTGCTGATGTTTCATCCTCTGCTTATGATTGAAGTGGATAAAAGTATGTATTTTTTACTTTTCACGCCTCGGCGAGCTTGCATTTTTTTCTTCATTTCTATACTTCGTACTTGCCAAAATAAATGGCTGGGCAATAAGCTATGTGGCTGGAATATAGTACGTGAATATGCATGTTGTAAAAACTAGGTGTGTGCATAGGTACTATACTTACTCTCTGCTGTCATGGACCGGTCGCAAGAACTGCAATATACGGTTGTATTTGTACACAGAGGTCCTTGACGCTGCAGCACCACTACGGATCTGTCCCTCCTTTTTCAGGCCCCTCCTGAAACGGTCCTTCATGGAGCGCCATCTGGTCTTCAATTGTTTAACTGTGTATAAATTTAAAAAAAAACCAAAGTTTTAGAGAATATATTGAAAACGATTACGCAACCGTGTGCAATCCCAATAGAAGACATCACAGACGTTTGTGTAATCCTGGCATGATGGGTCACAGCTGCATTTTGGAAATACTTACGAAAATTAGCTTTGCCCGTGGGGGAAGCGCTGTCGAAGCCATCCCACAGCGATTGTGCCACCTCTATCCACAAACGGCGCAATATGCCCTGGTCCGCGTGCCGGGGGTCACGGCTGTCCCACAACGGGCCCCGTTCCTCTATGGATGCCACCATCATGTCGATATTCAGTGGGTCATCATGGGCCTGTTGTGAAACCTAGAATAAATTTAAAATATTAATGTTTGCAAGATAAAAAATGTTGTCCCTATCTCCTCCACCGCCACCTACCACCTCCACCACCACCACCTCCCACCACCCCCCATACCCGCAAAAACAAAAAAATTTAAGAAAAAAAAAGGAATAGGTTTGACATAAAAACTTACTCGCCGTCCTGCAACCACAGCTTGGCCCCGTGGTCTCTGCTCCTGCTCCCTCTGTTCCTCCTGGCTCTCCTCCTCACTTGAAGAAGCCTGCAAAATAGTTTACCAAAAAGTTGAGTGACCCATCTACAAATGACAGCGAATAGTAAGCAACAGTAGATCATGTATTCACCGGACTCCTCAGCGGTGGGGTGTTGCTGGAATCGCTGGCCATAATAAAATTCTGAAATAAAGAACAAAATAACATTTATCCTATGCTCCTTGGCACAATACAGCAATTTAAAAAAAAAAAAAAAACATTTACATTTCAACCACAAAGAACATTGCACTCCAACTGAACTAACGCTGTGCAAACAACACTGCCACATTGATTAAAAGAAACAATGGCAGAGACAACCCAATGCCAGAGTAAGCAAAAGCCTACAGATAACAAAACAAATATACAACAGACCCTATGTGGTAATCCCAAAAGAGAGTTTTTAAAAAAAAAAAAAAGTACAGTATGCACGGAGCAACCCAAAAAACACAATAGATTTTTGAAAGGAAAAAATTAACAACCCCCAAAAATTAAGGGCAGAAACGTTAATAACACACCATACTTTACAATAAAACCGACAGGGCCGGAGACAATAAAAGGCCATACAACGCCATACATCACAACCAGAAACATACAACAATGTCTTTACACAACCACAGTGCAGAACATAATACACAACTTGCAATATAAATTATTACATTTAATAAAAGTGCGCAGAATCATTCTATACTACCATACTTTACAATAAAACCGACAGGGCCGGAGACAATAAAAGGCCACACAACGCCATACATCACAACCAGAAACATACAACAATGTCTTTACATAACCACAGTGCAGAATATAATACACAACTTGCAATAAAAATTATTACATTTAATAAAAGGGCGCAGAATCATTCCATACTACCATACTTTACAATAAAACCAACATGGCCGGAGACAATAAAATTCTTATAACGCAAGAATAAAACATCACAACTGAATCCAAAAAACACCCCCAAACCAATAAATGGAAAAGAAAAATCTATCCTGGAAAGAACAATAATCAAGGCCGCAGACAATGAAACGCCATCCTATACAATGCCATACATCACAACCAGACTAAAAATACCACAATATCTTTAAACAACCACAGTGCAGAATATAATACACAACTTGCAAAAACAATTTTAAAAAACATGTAGAAAATGCAGAGAATCATTCTATACTTACATCTCTGGACAGCGGATGAAAAGACAGTCTGTTCTGATGTGTAGCCTGATTTGTAGCCTGCAGCAGAAGTGACAAACAATCCAACATTTTCTTTATATATGGGGGATGTTTTTATCACTGTTTGCACTGTCTAGACACTGTCTAGACACTTTTTTGTTTAATTTTATTTAACGACGCATGCGTCGCACAACGCACGCATGACGCACACACGCGACGCAAGTGCGTTGTCAATAGGTTTCAAAGGAAAATTGTAACGCAATGATGACGCACGAGCGACGCAAGTGCGACGCGTGCGTTTTTTTGACGCTACAAAAATGCAACATGTAGCGTCTCCGACGCCACCCAGGTGCGGTGAAACGACGCATGAGTCGTGCGTTTTTCCGAAAACGCACGACAACGCAACGCATGCGTCCCCAATGATAAAGATAGGGGCGCATGACGCATGCGTTGTCGTGCGTCGACGACGCTGCGTCGCATGACGCTAATGTGAACGTAGCCTTAGTCTGTTTTATAGCGTCAGCACAGACGGCAAAATGTCCCCAACATGTGCACACAGAGAACACACATTGATGTCCTCCGTGTGATAAGGATAGCTGCTGGGGAAGTAGCGCTACTGTATGCACTGTTCTCCGGCGGCAGGTGCTGAAGCTGGCTTTCATCATTCTGTCCTGCTCTGCCAGCGAGCAGAGGAGAATGATGAGCATTATATTAAAGTCTGAACGACAGCAGAGGGGGCTTTTGGGACTGTTACCCCCATCATCCCACACCTGCTGCCACTAGAAACAGTGACATGATGACCGGGGTATTCCACAGCCGCCAGCTGTGATCTCTTGGAAATAAATTAATGAAAAACCTTCAGCACCAGCCGCCAGGGAGCAGCGCTTACTGTAGCATTTCTTCCCCGGTGGCTGTCCGTGTCGTACTGATGCCGCACATAGGTGGCACATGGTTGCCACACGTTTGCCACACGTAGTACACACAGACACATGGCACACCGACACGGATATCTTCGGTACTGTTGTTTTCCAGTACCAGAAATAAATGGACATGTGAAAGAGGCCGTACAGAGAGGGACTCAGGAGGCCCTTATACAGGTTAGACTGTTGGCCTATACCGGCAGGTCCAGCCAACTGGTCTACTGTGTATTGGGACGTAGCTTATCAGTGTTGCATGAATCCCTAATGTGAAATCCGTTGCCTTCTATGAGCTCATATTATACCTTTCTGTGCCTCAGATTCACAAAACTGAAAACTCTGTAACATAGCATACAGTATTACAGGGGTATAAGTCTCTAAAACTTTGCTCCTGGAGGCACCAAATACCTGCATAAACAGACCCAGCACCAAAAGGGGAGGCCACATTCTGATTCTTGTTATTTCAGTAGTTTTTCAGACTTAATCTTCAAAATAATGGAGCTTTATCACTAAGTTTAAAAGATGAAGCTTTTTAGCTTAGTTTTGTAAGTTGAATTTCGCTTCGGTGAAAAATATAAAGTAGCGAGCCAGTGTAAAGCATGCTTGTGGCACGGAGGGAAGCAGAATGCCACGTGAGCAGCTGACATCAATGGCAACCTCTCAGCTCTTGTTAAATCACTGCTGGAATCAGCTGCTCATCTGTGATGTGTTTGCTGCGTCCAGACTTCACATTGAGGCTCACAGTAAATACCTTTGCAGGAATACATTTACAAAATCTGCTTTTAATATCCCGTAGCAGTCAGCTTCTGAGTAGCTTTACCATTCATTTCTGTAGGAAAATGTGGACTGTTAACCATCAATGGTAAAGTGGCTTACAAATGAACCTGTCAGTCCTGGGATGCCAGGCCTGGGTTCCTTCCATGAAATTTATTTTTGTTCGGTCTCCTAAAAGCCTTACTCGTTTGTCCATTTTTCATGTACGTGTTCTACACCTGGTTTTCATGGATAAGACACCTACTCATTAAAGTTGATGGTGCTACTAACATATCTGAGTTTTATTGCTGGGGTACAGTGGCTAGAATAATAAGGGGGCACAATGTAGCCAAATACAGATTATGTGGCTCAAAGTCTGGATGCACATTACCAGCCAGGTATATTTTTTTTCTGAAATGATCTGGTGTTTCAGAGAAGATATAGTTAGGAGATCCTCCGGGGACCATAGCTGGATACAAGACTATTCCGGCACAGCCCATGGAAGGCCTTTCCCAGTGCTGCTGCAGAAGGTTGACAGGTCTTTCCTTTGTGTACATACATATAGACCTGCCAGTCACCTACAGAAGCAATGGGAAGAATCTTCTCTATCATCACTGAAACATCATTTCAGAAAATAATATACCTGTCTGCAATTGTACCGCCAGGCTGTGATCCATGCTGCATGAATCAGGAGATAGGGCCAGTCAGCAGGGCAGTACGCAGAGTGGTTACAGTCAATATTCACTGCACAATGAGCACGGCTGTTATCATGCCCGACACTTTAACTGACAGCCTGCCGTGCAGCGTGCGTGTGTGTGCAGTGCAGACTGTCAATCACAAAGCTGGGGAGTGATCACAGCCGCTCTCAATGTAACTGTAACAATGTGAGTGTGACCACTTCTTACACTGACCTGTTGGCCGGAAGCGTGCGTCTGCAGGGAAGATATTAGTTCATTTTCTCCCTGTAGACGCTGCTCTTGCTGGTGCCCATAAGCAGCCAGGTACAATTTTAATGTTTTTTACCTGGAGGTTAGTCCTATATCTGCAGGTAAACAGCATTTCTGGACCTGACAGTTGCCCTTTAAATGTACCATAATCACACTCCTTAGATTTAACCCTGTGGGTATACATTTATTCAGGTAGATGATCCATATGGATTTACAATTTAATAAAGATCTCCTGAAGGATTCTTCCCTCACATGTTTGAAGAGGCACTCCGTTCCAAATTTTTAACCTTTTAATATATTGCAATCATCATATTATGTGGCTCTGTGAGCTTACTATTGCTCATTTTGCCTTTCTACTCAATCAATTCTTCTCTTTTCCATGCTCTGTGGAAACAGGATGTCTATTTTTTCTGCATGAGTCATCACTGAAAGCACTTGTCAGGGGGAAGGAGCGGAGCAGCTGTGTCAGGAGTTCACGTAGGCCATCCCTATGGGAGGTGGAGCCGCATATTCATGACTGTAATCGGCGGCACCACGTGACCGCTCATACAGGAGAAGGTGCGACGAGGACAGGACGCTGCGAGGGAGCCGGGTGTGTATTTTATTAACAGCGGGTGGGCGCACAGGGGGTGGGAGGGGGGTGGGGACAGGGATCTTTATTTTAAACACGAAAGAAAAAAAAAAGGATTTTTCATATCTTCTCTCCAGCGAACGCTGCTGGAGAGAAGATATTAATGGCGGCTTCAGCACCACGTGGGGGGGACAGTGCTGCACGGCACACGGACTGCACATGGACAGCGTCCGTGTGCGGTACGTGTTTTACACGGACCCATTGACTTTAATGGGTCCGTGTAATCCGTGCGCTCCCACGAACACTGACATGTCTCCGTGTTTTGCACACGGACACACAGTCCGTGAAAACACGCTGACATGTGCAGAGACACATTGATTTCAATGTGTCTACGTGAGTCAGTGTCTCCGGTACATGAGGAAACTGTCACCTCACGTACCGAAGCCACTGACGTGTGAAACCGGCCTTTTTGGGTCCCCCTATTTTAATAGCCAGTAAAAGCTACGCAGACAGCTGCCGGCTGATATTCATAGCAGGCTACAAATATTGGCCCCGGCCTCTGGCTTTCCCCCTCCATGATATCTTTTCCCTGAGGAAGCCGCTACTCAGGCGGCGATACACGTGGGAGCCTATCCCACATTCTGCTTCCCCACTTCACAAGATCTCTCTCTATGGCTTTGGACTGTGGGTATGACAATTTTTTTTTTTTTTCATGGGATTGAGGTTTTGGGCTCTTGCATTGTCTAGTTCCCCCTCTCCCTCCCCCTCCCGCAGGTCCTATGCGTACTATTACTGAGACATTTCATATATTAACATCTCTTATGCTTTTCTATTTTTTCTACTGTCTCATTCATCACCATTTTTGTTGTACGCCTTTTTTCATCAGTTACATTTTTTCTTTTTGCCATATGACTAAAGTTTCTATATTATTGAAGTATCCTGCACGCATATTATGTGCCTTATTATAGGGATGTATGGTATTGCAATATTAACATCTTTACACCCATTTCATGGAGTGGTGATTTATCCTTGCATTATCTTCGCTTGTGCAGTCAGATTCTTGTGATAACATTATTGTGGGAAGCACATGTTTTGTGGGCTGTCATTTTCCTCATTCTAGGATCTGACATATATATATATATATATATATATATATATATATATATATATAGGCATGTTTTCTTGCATGTTTGCATTTTTTAAGTGTTTTTAATGGTTTTTGTGTTGTTGTTTTGTGTGTGTACTTATGTGCAGTCTTGAGTTTTTTGCCAATTTAATAATAAAAACTATTTTTGATACTGGTATATATATGGAGGTGTTCCTGTCTATGTGGGCATGATCTTTTTCTTGCTCTTTCTTCATGTTTAATCACAAGCCCACAGTGAACCTTCCAATCTTTGTTGTATTTTTGCGGTGCCCTCCATTTATATATTTATTGGCTTTCCCCCTCTGGCGCAGAAAATTGTGCGGGAGCCCACGACGCTTTTTTCCGTTATTTTTTAATTCAACGCTCATTAAGGCCTCTTTCACACTTGCGTCGGTATGGGTCCGTCGCTATGCGTCGGGTTGACGTACTGACGTACGTTGTGAAATTTGTGCACGATGTGGGGCAGCCGATGCAGTTTTTCAAAGCATCCAATGCCCACTCTGAAGTCCGGGGAGGAGGGGGCGGAGTTTCGGCTGCGCATGAGCAGTAGAAAATGGTGGACACGACGGACAAAAAAACCTTCACTTGAACGTTTTTTCGCACCGATGGTCCGCCAAAACACAACGGATCTGTTGCACGACAGATACGACATGTGGCCATCCGTCACAATCCGTCGCTAATACAAGTCTATGGGTAAAAAATGCATCTTGCGAGCACATTTGCAGGATCCGTTTTTTTCCCAAAACGACGGATTGCGACGGATAAAAACGCAAGTGTGAAAGTAGCCTTAGAAACATCGACCTATCTATTATATATCTATGGATATATCTATCTATAGATATATTTATAGATAGATATATCTATAGATACATAGATGTATCTATCCATATATCTGGCTGCTTTCACACATCAGGTTTTTGCCGTCAGGCACAATCCGGCAAGTTTTGAAAAAAACATCGGCGGAAAAAAACGAATCCTGCGGAAAAAAACGGATCCAGTGGAAAAAACGGATTCGGCAGAAAAAACAGATCCGGCGGGAAAAATGGATCTGGCGGAAAAAACGGATCTGGCTGAAAAAAACAGATCATGCGGAAAAAAATGGATCCGGCAGAAATAAAGTGATCCGGTGGAAAAAAACGGATCCGTTTTTTTCAAAACTCGCAGGATTGTGCCTGACGGCAAAAACCTGATGTGTGAAAGCAGCCAGATATATGGAGAGATACATCTATGTATCTATAGATATATCTATCTATAAATATATCTATAGATAGGTATATCCATAGATATATAATAGAAAGGCCGATGTTTCTAAGGCTACTTTCACACTTGCGTTTTTAGCAATCCGTCGCAATCCGTCGCAATCCGTCGTTTTGGGAAAAAAATGGATCATGCAAATGTGCTTGCAGGATGCATTTTTTACCCATAGACTTGTATTACCGACGGATCGCGACTGATGGCCACACGTCGAGTCCATCGTGCAATGGATCCGTCGTGTTTTGGGGGACCGTCGGCACGAAAAAACGTTCAAGTGAACTTTTTTTGTCCGTCGCGTGCGCATGCACGGCCGAAACTCCGCCCCCTCCTCCCCAGACTTCAGAATAGGCAGCGGATGCGTTGAAAAACTGCATCCGCTGTCCACGTCGTGCACAAATTTCACAACGTTGCTTTGGTACGTCGGCCTGACGCATAGCGATGAACCCGTACCTACACAAGTGTGAAAGAGGCCTTAGTGAGCGTTGAATTAAAAAAAAAAAACGGAAAAAAGCGGCATGGGTTCCCATGCAATTTTCTGTGCCAGAGGTGGAAAGCCGATGGCCGGGGGCCAATATTTGTAGCCTGTTATGAATATCAGCCCGCAGCTGTCTGCGTAGCCTTTACTGGCTATTAAAATAGGGGGACCCCCCAAAAAATGATGTGGGGTCCCCCTATTTTATAGCCAGAAAGGCTACGCAGACAGCTGCGGGCTGATATTCGTAGCCTAGAGAGGGGCCATGGAAATTGGCCCCCCCGACTACAAATACCAGTCCGCAGCCGCCCCAGAAATGGCGCATCTGTAAGATGCGCCAATTCCGGCACTTAGCCTCTCTCTTCCCACTCCCGTGTAGCGGTGGGATATGGGGGTAATAAGGGGTTAATGTCACCTTGCTATTGTAAGGTGACATTAAGCCGGGTTAATAACGGAGAGGCGTCAATAAGATGCCTATCCATTATTAATCCAATAGTAATAAAGGGTTAATAAAACACACACATTAGGAAAAAAGTATTTTAATATTCTTGATTTAACCATACTTACCATACTTCAGTGCCTGCAAAAAACGTAAAATAATAAACCGTATACTACCTGTCCATCGTAGTCCAATTAATAATGAGTGTCCCACGACGATCTCCCTATAGAACAGTGACATCGGGTGATGTTACTGCTCTAGAGGACCTCCAGTGACACACTGACAGGAGACAATGGCTCCTGCAGTGCATCATAGAGAGGTTACCTTAGGACAAAGTCTCACTTTATGGCAATTGCTGTGTGAGAAAATGTCTCACACAGCAATGCCAAAAGTGAGACTAGGGACTATTTTTTTTACAGCGGTGGAGGAATACAGTGCGGAAGGATACCTTCCTCCCGTCATTGTGCTCCTGGGGCCCTTGGAGAGCGGTCGCATCAGCTGATGCTGCCGTTCTCCACGGGAGATCGTCGTGAGACACTCGTGGATTTCTGCGGACAGGGAGTATATTGGTTGTTTGTTATTTTCATATTTTTTTACAGATGACACTGGCTTCGGGGAACAAAGTAACAAGCAATGCTGAGTGTGAACTCTATGTTTAATGTACTGTATGTCTGTATTGTATGCAATGTATGAATGTACTGTATGTAGTATGTATGTTTTTTTTTTCATTCAACACATTAGCTGGATGATGGGACTACTACTGTCCCATCATTGGCTAATGTGTCAATCACTGTCACTGTATTAGGTATCATCCGATGGGACTTGTAGTCCCATCGGACTATGCCTGCACACATGCACATAGAGACCCCCAGCAGGCCCGCTCAGACCCCGCCCGCACAGAGAGACATGCACAGTGTCCGCCCATGCACTGCCCACACTCTTTTCCCCTCCGGAACAGGATGTAGAAGGACAGAAAGGGCTTATTTACATTCCGATATTTGTGTCCCATTGACTTGCATTGGTATTGGGTATCGGTATCGGTGATATCCGATATTTTTTGGATATCAGCCGATCCAATCCGATACCCATACGTCTGGATATCGGAAGGTATCACTCAACACTAATTACAACAATAATGGAGAACACACAAGCAAATAATTTGCCCTAATAATACACAGGCTGGTATATCTAAATAAACCCTTTTAGATGTGATGAAAAAAGTTATTTCAAATAAGGTCACATAAGCAGATATATTTGTTCTAGTTTTGATAGCTGGAAAAGTAAATGAGAGGTGACAAAATACATAAAATACTACCCAGTGACTTTTGAATTTAGGTGTCTTTCTTTAGTTGGTCAAGAACCACAGACTAACCTGAATGTGACTCTGGAGTTGCGGTTTATTGTAACATATTGGGTTGTTAACCTGAATAACAGAGACACAGGGTAACTGAACAATAGATGTTTTATATTTGATAATATCTTGACTAACCATTGTGTGGGACCGTGTGGTTTGTTGACCTGCAGAGCAGAGAATGAAAATCTATGCAGATTGATTAAATACTCAAACAATGCAAGTTAATCTCATTATGCCTTCCTCTTGACCTCTAAATGATGGCTTGAAGGACAACAGTTGGGAACTATATAATGTGGATATACCTCTGTAACAAGAGATCCAGAGATCCAAAGAATTATAGATTCTTTACAAAACCACAGCCAGGAACACTATACAAGAGATTAGCCAGAACATCATGGCTCCATCACAAGAGACACAGATTTGACATTCTACAGGATGCCAGCTTAAGGGACCACAGCCCCGGCTGAAAGAATACAGATCTGCTCCAATCACCATCATTGAACCCATGGATACATTTGGGGAAGACAGGATTTGGACCTATCGATCACCTGGCTCCATGGAGATATTCGAAGAAATCAGGTTGTTACTCTCTGGTCACCTGGCCTCATAAATCAATAGACTGTCCACTTCCTAAGTTTGTCGTTACCTCCTTGAGCCAAGCTGCTCAGTATGAATATCTACTTGGACTCAATTCTGGACATTTGTTTAAAAAAGTCCCCACCTCTCCATTTTTTGTTGTACTGTCTGTAAGCCAAAAAACTGGACCCCAACACATGACCCATTATGATTCTTTGCAAAATGTCTTGACAGGGGATGCTCCTTTGGCCCATATTAATGTTATCTAGATGTTCCTTTATTCTTTTTGATAATAGTCTCTATGTGCAACCTTCATAGATTGCATGGACACCAGATTATATATATGGCCCCATTCATGTTTAATCCTTTTAATCCTATTTATGGGACTTTATAGGTTTTCCCTCACCCTTTTTGCACTTTCATCTGGCAACAGGAGGCAATCCTAATTAGCAAGTCTGTATAAATGCAGGCAACAGGGGTGGACCACACCCTCCTTTGAAACGTGCCATTTTTTGTGGCCATTCTAAGGTCCCATAGCATGTCAGCAATGACGTTACACTTGCCACATCCCCCGCTTGCATTGTAATCCAGTGGCAGCGCTTCTGGCCGGAGCACGATGCTTTTTAACATGCTTTACATCGTATAATATTTTGTTCATTTTTTTTATTTAGTGATTTATGTTTTTTATATACACTGTTCAAAAATATAAAGGGAACACTAAAATCCTACATCCTAGATATCACTGAATGAAATATTCCACTTGTAAATCTTTATTCATTACATAGTGGAATGTGTTGAGAACAATAAAACCTAAAAATTATCAATGTAAATCACAACTAATATCCCACGGAGGTCTGCAGTTGGAATGATGCTCAAAATCAAAATGGAAAATGAAGTTACAGGCTGATCCATCTTCAGTGGAAATGCCTCAAGACAAGAAAATGATGCTCAGTAGTGTGTGTGGCCTCTACGTGCCTGATTGACCTCCCTACAATGCCTGGGCATGCTCCTGATGAGGCAGCGGATGGTCTCCTGAGGGATCTTCTCCCAGACCTAGACTAAAGCATCTGCCAACCCCTGGACAGTCTGTGGTGCAATGTGACATTGGTGGATGGTGCAAGACATGATGTCCCAGATGTGTTCAATTGGATTCAGGTCTGAGGAATGGGCGGGCAAGTCCATAACTTCAATGCCTTCATCTTGCAGGAACTGCTGAAACACTCCAGCCACATGAGGTCTGGCATTGTCCTGCATTAGGAGGAACCCAGGACCAACCACACCAGCATATATTCTCAAAAGGGGTCTGAGGATCTCATCTCGGTACCTAATGTTAGTCAGGCTACCTCTGGCGAGCACATGGAGGACTGTAAAGGCCCCGTCACACATAGCGACACTGCAGCGATACCGACAACGATCCGGATCGCTGCAGCGTCGCAGTTTGGTCGCTGGAGAGCTGTCACACAGACAGCTCTCCAGCGACCAACGATCCCGAGGTCCCCGGTAACCAGGGTAAACATCGGGTAACTAAGCGAAGGGCCGCGCTTAGTAACCCGATGTTTACCCTGGTTACCATTAGGGTTGAGCGAAACGGGTCGAACATTTTCAAAAGTCGCCGACTTTTGGCGAAGTCGAGTTTCATGAAACCCGATCCGACCCCTGTGCGTGGTCGGCCATGCGGTACGCGACTTTCGCGCCAAAGTCGCGTTTCAATGACGCGAAAAGCGCCATTTCTCAGCCAATGAAGGTAAACGCAGAGTGTGGGCAGCGTGATGACATAGGTCCTGGTCCCCACCATCTTAGAGAAGGGCATTGCAGTGATTGGCTTGCTGTCTGCGGCGTCACAGGGGCTATAAAGGGGAGTTCCCGCCGACCGCCATGTTACTGCTGCTGATCTGAGCTTAGGGAGAGGTTGCTGCCGCTTCGTCAGAAGCAGGGATAGCGTTAGGCAGGGTCCATTAACCACAAAACCGCTTGTGCTGTAGCGATTTCCACTGCCCAACACCACCTTCGGTGTGCAGGGACAGTGGAAGCTCCTTTTTTTTTTTTTTTTTTCCTCAGCGCTGTAGCTCATTGGGCTGCCCTAGAAGGCTCCCTGATAGCTGCATTGCTGTGTGTACGCCGCTGTGCAAAGCAACTGCTTTTTTCAAAGCACAAATCCTCTTGTTCCTTCCTTTCTGCACAGCTATCTTGTTTGTTTGTCCACACTTTTTATTTAATTTGTGCATCAGTCCACTCCTTATTGCTGCCTGCCATACCTGGCTGAGATTACTGCAGGGAGATAGTAATTGAAGGACAGTTCCTTTTTTTTTTTTTTTTTTTTTTTTTTGTGGGAGATTAAGATTGACATTTCTGCTAGAGTGCCATCTCTGTCTGTGTCATCTCTCACTCAGTGGGCCATAGAAAGCCTATTTATTTTTTTGCTTGATTTGGGTTCCAAAATCTACCAGAAAAAATCACAACATCAATCAGTGGGAGAAAAATATTGGCCTCAGGGCTTGTGTGCCACTCTTTACTCCTGTGTGTGCCATCTCTCACTCAGTGGGCCATAGAAAGCCTATTAATTTTTTTGCTTGATTTGGGTTCTAAATTCTACCTGAAAAAATCAATAAATCAATCAGTGGGAGATTAATATTGGCCTTTGGGCTTGTGTGCCAGTCCTAAGCGTGCCATCTCTCTCTCTCTCAGATAGTGGGCCATAGAAAGCCTATTTTTTTATTATTTTATTGGGTTTATAAATTTTCCCTGGAAAAAAAAAAAAGTGGGAGATTAATATTGGCCTCTGGGCTTGTGTGCCAGTCCTGAGCGTGCCATCTCTCTCACAAATAGTGGGCCATAGAAAGCCTATTTATTTTTTGGGTTGATTTGGGTTCCTAATTCTACCTGAAAAAATCAATCAATCAATCAGTGGGAGAAAAATATTGGCCTCAGGGCTTGTGTGCCACTCCTTACTCCTGTGTGTGCCATCTCTCACTCAGTGGGCCATAGAAAGCCTATTAATTTTTTTGCTTGATTTGGGTTCCAAAATCTACCTGAAAAAAATCACTAAATCAATCAGTGGGAGATTAATATTGGCCTCTGGGCTTGTGTGCCACTCCTGACTCCTGTGTGCGTCATCTGTCACTCAGTGGGCCCTAGAAAGCCTATTTTTTGTTTTATTTGTTTTCTAAATTCTCCCTGAAACAATCATTTTATTTTCTTTGGTTTCTAAATTATTCCTGAAAAAAATCATTTTTTTTGTATTTTTTTTTTTCTCAAGTCTCCCTGAAAAAAAAAAAAAAAAAAATCTGTGGGAGATTCATATTGCCCCTTCTGCTTGTGTGCCAGTCTTGACTCCTGGGTGTGCCATCTCTCTCTCTCTCCCCAATTGTGGGCCATAGAAAGCCTATTAATTTTTTTGCTTGATTTGTGTTCCAAAATCTACCGAAAAAAATCACTAAATCAATCAGTGGGAGATTAATATTGGCCTCTGGGCTTGTGTGCCACTCCTGACTCCTGTGTGCGTCATCTGTCACTCAGTGGGCCCTAGAAAGCCTATTTTTTGTTTTATTTGTTTTCTAAATTCTCCCTGAAACAATCATTTTATTTTCTTTGGTTTCTAAATTATTCCTGAAAAAAATCATTTTTTTGGTATTTTTTTTTCTCTCAAGTCTCCCTGAAAAAAAAAAAAAAAAAAAAAAATCTGTGGGAGATTCATATTGCCCCTTCTGCTTGTGTGCCAGTCTTGACTCCTGGGTGTGCCATCTCTCTCTCTCTCCCCAATTGTGGGCCATAGAAAGCCTATTAATTTTTTTGCTTGATTTGGGTTCCAAAATCTACCTGAAAAAAATCACTAAATCAATCAGTGGGAGATTAATATTGGCCTCTGGGCTTGTGTGCCACTCCTGACTCCTGTGTGCGTCATCTGTCACTCAGTGGGCCCTAGAAAGCCTATTTTTTGTTTTATTTGTTTTCTAAATTCTCCCTGAAACAATCATTTTATTTTCTTTGGTTTCTAAATTATTCCTGAAAAAAATCATTTTTTTTGTATTTTTTTTTCTCTCAAGTCTCCCTGAAAAAAAAAAAAAAAAAAAAAATCTGTGGGAGATTCATATTGCCCCTTCTGCTTGTGTGCCAGTCTTGACTCCTGGGTGTGCAATCTCTCTCTCTCTCCCTAATTGTGGGCCATAGAAAGCCTATTAATTTTTTTGCTTGATTTGGGTTCCAAAATCTACCTGAAAAAAATCACTAAATCAATCAGTGGGAGATTAATATTGGCCTCTGGGCTTGTGTGCCACTCCTGACTCCTGTGTGCGTCATCTGTCACTCAGTGGGCCCTAGAAAGCCTATTTTTTGTTTTATTTGTTTTCTAAATTCTCCCTGAAACAATCATTTTATTTTCTTTGGTTTCTAAATTATTCCTGAAAAAAATCATTTTTTTGGTATTTTTTTTTCTCTCAAGTCTCCCTGAAAAAAAAAAAAAAAAAAAAATCTGTGGGAGATTCATATTGCCCCTTCTGCTTGTGTGCCAGTCTTGACTCCTGGGTGTGCCATCTCTCTCTCTCTCCCCAATTGTGGGCCATAGAAAGCCTATTAATTTTTTTGCTTGATTTGGGTTCCAAAATCTACCAAAAAAAATAACTAAATCAATCAGTGGGAGATTAATATTGGCCTCTGGGCTTGTGTGCCACTCCTGACTCCTGTGTGCGTCATCTGTCACTCAGTGGGCCCTAGAAAGCCTATTTTTTGTTTTATTTGTTTTCTAAATTCTCCCTGAAACAATCATTTTATTTTCTTTGGTTTCTAAATTATTCCTGAAAAAAATCATTATTTTGGTATTTTTTTTTCTCTCAAGTCTCCCTGAAAAAAAAAAAAAAAAAATCTGTGGGAGATTCATATTGCCCCTTCTGCTTGTGTGCCAGTCTTGACTCCTGGGTGTGCCATCTCTCTCTCTCTCCCCAATTGTGGGCCATAGAAAGCCTATTCATTTTTTTGCTTGATTTGGGTTCTAAAATCTACCAAAAAAAATAACTAAATCAATCGGTGGGAGATTAATATTGGCCTCTGGGCTTGTGTGCCACTCCTGACTCCTGTGTGCGTCCTCTCTCACTCAGTGGGCCCTACAAAGCCTTTTTTTTTTTTTTTTTTCCTAAATTCTCCCTGAAACAATCATTTCATTTTATTTGTTTTATAAATTCTTCTGTAAAAAATAATTTTTTTTTTAATTTTTTTTTTTCTGAAGTCTCCCTTTTAAAAAAAACAAACACAAATCAGTGGGAGATAAATATTTACATTTGCGCTTCAGTGACAGTCCTGCGTGTGTGCCATCTAATTTGTTGCCAACAACAACAGAGTGTGTAACATTGTGGCTGATTTTCGTTGTGGTCTCACCCACCTGTAAAGGGGTAGCTAAATCATACTGAAGTTATAGCTCACCGTGTAAGTTGTGTGACAGCAACAAATACTGTTCGTTTGTTAACGTTTTTAAAACAATGAGGAAGTCTGGTGGAAGAGGTCGTGGCCGGGGGCGTTCATTGTCAGCTGGTAATGAGGGTAGTGGTAGTGGTGGAGCATCAGCTGGTCGTGGGAAAAAAAATATTGCACCTAAGTCTGGAGCTGTGGAGCCAGGTTCGTCGTCTGGCTACACAAGGCCTCGAACGCTCCCTTTTCTGGGAGTAGGAAAACCGCTTTTAAAGCCGGAGCAGCAAGAGCAAGTTTTGGCTTATCTTGCTGACTCAGCCTCTAGCTCTTTTTCCTCCTCTCGTGAAACTGGTAAATGTCAAAGCAGCGCGTCGTTAGTGGATGTTCACGGTCAGGGACAAGTCGCTTCCTTGTCCTCTTCAGCAAAAACAACAACAGAGAAGAATGCAGCAGGCGACACAACGGGTTACTCCATGGAGCTCTTTACACATACCGTCCCTGGCTTAGAAAGTGAAGCAGTTAACAGTCCATGCCCATTACAAGTTGAATCTGACATGGAGTGCACTGATGCACAGCCACAGCCAGACTACTATCCTGGTCCTTTGACTCAGACCACAACATTGCCATCGCAGGGTGCTGATCAAGAATCAGACCCTGATGAGACTATGTTGCCCCATCACGAACGCTATACCACCGACCGCCACGGTGACACAGACGAAGTTGCACACGAGCTACAAGAAGAGGTAATAGATGACCCAGTTCTTGACCCCGATTGGCAGCCATTGGGGGAACAGGGTGCAGGCGGCAGCAGTTCTGAAGCGGAGGAGGAGGGGCCGCAGCAGGCATCAACATCGCAACAGGTTCCATCTGCCAGGCCCGTATCTTGCCCAAAACGCGTGGCAAAGCTAAAACCTGTTGGAGGACAGCGTGGCCATCCGGTTAAAGCTCAGTCTGCAATGCCTGAAAAGGTATCCGATGCTAGAAAGAGTGCAGTCTGGCATTTTTTTAAACAACATCCAATTGATCAGCGCAAAGTCATCTGTCAAAAATGTTCAACTACCTTAAGCAGAGGACAGAATCTGAAAAGTCTCAATACAAGTTGCATGCATAGACATTTAACCACCATGCATTTGCAAGCCTGGACTAACTACCAAACGTCCCTTAAGGTTGTAGCACCCTCGGCCAATGAAGCTAGTCAGCAACGCAACATCCCTTCCGGCAGTGTAGGGCCACCATTTTCCGCACCACCTGCAGTATCTGTGCAGGTTTCTTTGCCAGGCCAAAGCCGTCAGGGTCAGGGAATCACCAGTTTCGTAGTAGGAAACACTGCATCTAGGGCACCGGTGGCAACAATACCATCTCCCACCGTCTCTCAGTCTGCCATGTCCACCGGCACCCCCGCTAGTTCCACGATCTCCAGCTCTCCAGTCCAGCTCACCCTACATGAGACTATGGTTAGAAAAAGGAAGTACTTAGCCTCGCATCCGCGTACACAGGGTTTGAACGCACACATAGCTAGACTAATCTCGTTAGAGATGATGCCCTACCGGTTAGTTGAAAGCGAAGCTTTCAAAGCCCTGATGGACTACGCTGTACCACGCTACGAGCTACCCAGTCGACACTTTTTTTCCAGAAAAGCCATCCCAGCCCTCCACCAGCATGTTAAAGAGCGCATCGTCCATGCACTCAGGCAATCTGTGAGCACAAAGGTGCACCTGACAACAGATGCATGGACCAGTAGGCATGGCCAGGGACGTTACGTGTCCATCACGGCACACTGGTTAAATGTAGTGGATGCAGGGTCCACAGGGGACAGCAAGTTTGGGACAGTTCTGCCTAGCCCACGGTCTAGGAAACAGTTGGCTGTAGCCGTTCGCACCCCCTCCTCCTCCTCTTCGTCCTCCTGCAGAAGCGAGAGCTCGTCCACAGACCGCAGTCACACAACCACTCCATCCGCAGCTGCCACTGTTGCACACCAGGTCTCCCATTATGGGGCAGCTACTGGCAAACGTCAGCAGGCTGTATTGGCTATGAAGTGTTTGGGCGACAACAGACACACCACGGAAGTTCTGTCCGAGTTCTTGCAGAAAGAAACGCAGTCGTGGCTGGGCACTGTAGATCTTGAGGCAGGCAAGGTAGTGAGTGATAACGGAAGGAATTTCATGGCTGCCATCTCCCTTTCCCAACTGAAACACATTCCTTGCCTGGCTCACACCTTAAACCTGGTGGTGCAGTGCTTCCTGAAAAGTTATCCGGGGTTATCCGACCTGCTCCTCAAAGTGCGTGGACTTTGCTCACATATCCGCCGTTCGCCCGTACACTCCAGCCGTATGCAGACCTATCAGCGTTCTTTGAACCTTCCCCAGCATCGCCTAATCATAGACGTTGCAACAAGGTGGAACTCAACACTGCACATGCTTCAGAGACTGTGTGAACAGAGGCGGGCTGTTATGTTTTTGTGGGAGGATACACATACACGGGCAGGCAGTAGGATGGCAGACATGGAGTTGTCAGGTGTGCAGTGGTCGAAGATTCAAGACATGTGTCAAGTCCTTCAGTGTTTTGAGGAATGCACACGGCTGGTTAGTGCAGACAACGCCATAATAAGCATGAGCATCCCCCTAATGCGTCTGCTGATGCAAAGTTTGACGCACATAAAGGATCAGGCGTCTGCAGCTGAGGAAGAGGAAAGCCTTGATGACAGTCAGCCATTGTCTGGCCAGGGCAGTGTACAGGACGAGGTAGCGGGCGAAGAGGAGGAGGAGGACGAGGAGGATGATGGGGATGATTATATTTTTAATGAGGAAGCTTTTCCGGGGCCACTGGAAATTGGTGGCGCGGCAAGGCCGGGTTCTGGTTTTTTGAGGGACACAAGTGACGTGGATTTGCCTGAAACTGCCCCTCAATCAAGCACAACCGCAGATTTGAGAACTGGAACTTTGGCCCACATGGCGGATTATGCCTTACGTATCCTCAAAAGGGACACACGCATAACTAAAATGATGAATGATGACGATTACTGGTTGGCCTGCCTCCTTGATCCTCGCTATAAAGGCAAATTGCAAAATATAATGCCACATGAGAACTTGGAACTAATATTAGCAACCAAACAATCAACTCTTGTTGACCGTTTGCTTCTGGCATTCCCTGCACACAGCGCCCGTGATCGTTCTCACACGAGCTGCAGGGGCCAGCAGACCAGAGGAGTTAGAGGGGCAGAAATCAGAAGTGGCGTTGGCCAGAGGGGTTTTCTGACCAGGTTGTGGAGTGATTTTGCTATGACCGCAGACAGGACAGGTACTGCAGCATCAATTCAAAGTGACAGGAGACAACATTTGTCCAGTATGGTTACAAACTATTTTTCATCCCTTATCGATGTTCTCCCTCAACCGTCATTCCCATTTGATTACTGGGCATCAAAATTAGACACCTGGCCAGCATTGGCAGAATATGCATTGCAGGAGCTTGCTTGCCCGGCAGCTAGTGTCCTATCAGAAAGAGTATTCAGTGCTGCAGGTTCAATACTAACAGAAAAAAGGACTCGTCTGGCTACCCAAAATGTAGATGATCTAACCTTCATTAAAATGAACCACAACTGGATTTCGAAATCTTTTGCCCCACCTTGCCCGGCTGACACCTAGCTTTCCTATGAAAAGGTCTTGCCTGTGGACTATTCTGAATGCCTTTTCCAATCTCGTAATTTTCAGCACCTGATTGTCCAGCATACGACATGTTTACACCTCACTAAATGGCCAAACTCCCCACACGGTGCCGTGGTATCGACACTTGGCGACAGCACCCGTGAGAGTGCAGTTTGTCTGAAGAGGTGGGTGAGCCCGCTTTTGGTCGACGGCACTGCCACTGGGTCCCTCCTAGTACAATAAAGTGTCTCTGGCGGTGGTGGTGCGCACCCAACGTCAGACACACCGTTGTAATATGAGGGGCCCTGGGCCTGTACCGCCGGCCACAAGACAGTTTCCCCCCACCCCAGCTCAAACAGTGCTCTACCACTTGCAAAATTATCTCACAGCTCCACCAATGTTTAGTCTATGTGCTGACATCCTTCAATGCCTGCCACTGACAATACCATTGTATTGACATTTTTGTTATGTTAGGCCTTCGATGCCTGTCTGTGGTCACTCCTTCCACTAGGCCTCCACCGACCACACCACTGCTGTCCGTGTACCCCTGGAACCAATTTAAAATTGCCTACAGCCATGTGTTATTATTTTAGGCCTTCGATGCCTGTCTGCGGTCACTCCTTCCACTAGGCCTCCACTGACCACACCACTGCTGCCCGTGTACCCCTGGAACCAATTTAAAATTGCCTACAGCCATGTGTTATTATTTTAGGCCTTCGATGCCTGTCTGCGGTCACTCCTTCCACTAGGCCTCCACTGACCACACCACTGCTGCCCGTGTACCCCTGGAACCAATTTAAAATTGCCTACAGCCAGCCCAATTTTTTTATTTTAGGCCTTCGATGCCTGTCTGCGGTCCATTCTTTCAACTACTACTACACTGACCAGGTCACTGCTGCCCGTGTACCCCTGGAACCAATTTAAAATTGCCTACAGCCATGTGTTATTATTTTAGGCCTTCGATGCCTGTCTGCGGTCACTCCTTCCACTAGGCCTCCACTGACCCCACCACTGCTGCCCGTGTACCCCTGGAACCAATTTAAAATTGCCTACAGCCATGTGTTATTATTTTAGGCCTTCGATGCCTGTCTGCGGTCACTCCTTCCACTAGGCCTCCACTGACCACACCACTGCTGCCCGTGTATCCCTGGAACCAATTTAAAATTGCCTACAGCCAGCCCAATTTTTTTATTTTAGGCCTTCGATGCCTGTCTGCGGTCCATTCTTTCAACTACTACTACACTGACCAGGGCACTGCTGCCCGTGTACCCCTGGAACCAACATCAGAAAATATAAAAATAAGTATTTTGCTTACAAAAAAGAAAATACTGGAGAGATATCAAATGCAGACATTTTAACATTAAAAACAAACACACAACTAAAATCTGGTACAGTACTAAAAATGGCCACCAGCTACAATTACTTTCTCCTGCAAGTAGTTAACTGAAAGGTTTTTTCAATTGAAAACACACATATGGCATCCACCGAGTGTTGTCCTGTCGCGTCTTCTTTATATTATTGCCGAGAAGATGCAAAACAATGAAAATAATAAAATCATTAATTACCAAAATAATAGAGAAAGTCAGCACCACATTGCAAATAAACATTCATTCCAAATAAAGAAGCAGGGCTCGTCCGAGGGTGAGTATATACCTAATAAGAATATAATCACCCTCGGACGCGCAATGCTTATTTCCAACAGCCTTCCTTCCTAAGAATCAGCCCTTCCGTGGTGTAGAGAGACGTTGTGTTACACTCCAAGGTGTTCCCCAGGTTGCCTTTCCTGAGCTTCGATCTTCCGGCTCTCGTTTAGTAGTTGTTGGAAACTACGCTGCATTAGGCCTACAAATTGGGTATGGGGTGTAGAGAGAGGGTTTGTTACACTCCAAGGTGTTCCCCAGGTTGCCTTTCCTGAGCTTCGATCTTCCGGCTCTCGTTTAGTAGTTGTTGGAAACTACGCTGCATTAGGCCTTCAAATTGGGTATGGGGTGCAGAGAGAGGGTGTGTTACACTCCAAGGTGTTCCCCAGGTTGCCTTTCCTGAGCTTCGATCTTCCGGCTCTCGTTTAGTAGTTCTTGGAAACTACACTGCATTAGGCCTTCAAATTGGGTATGGGGTGTAGAGAGAGGGTGTGTTACACTCCAAGGTGTTCCCCAGGTTGGCTTTCCTGAGCTTCGATCTTCATGCTCTCGTTTAGTAGTTGTCGGAAACTACGCTGCATTAGGCCTACAAATTGGGTATGGGGTGTAGAGAGAGGGTTTGTTACACTCCAAGGTGTTCCCCAGGTTGCCTTTCCTGAGCTTCGATCTTCCGGATCTCGTTTAGTAGTTGTCGGAAACTACGCTGCATTAGGCCTACAAATTGGGTATGGGGTGTAGAGAGAGGGTTTGTTACACTCCAAGGTGTTCCCCAGGTTGCCTTTCCTGAGCTTCGATCTTCCGGCTCTCGTTTAGTAGTTCTTGGAAACTACACTGCATTAGGCCTTCAAATTGGGTATGGGGTGTAGAGAGAGGGTGTGTTACACTCCAAGGTGTTCCCCAGGTTGCCTTTCCTGAGCTTCGATATTCCGGCTCTCGTTTAGTAGTTGTTGGAAACTACACTGCATTAGGCCTACAAATTTGGTATGGGGGAAACATTGGCGCATCTGCGGTCCCTCCTTCCTCTAGGCCTCCACTGACCTGTCTACTGCTGCCCGTGTTCCCCTGGAACCAATTTTAAATTGCCTACAGGCAGCCCAATTTATTATGTTAGGGCTTCGAAGCCTGTCTGCGGTCCCTCCTTCCACTAGGCCTCCACTGACCTGTCTACTGCTGCCCGTGTACCCCTTGAACCAACATCATAAAATAAAAAAAAAAGTATTTTGCTTATAAAAAAGAAAATACTGGTGAGATATCAAATGCAGACATTTTAACATTAAAAACAAACACACAACTAAAATCTGGTACAGTACTAAAAATGGCCACCAGCTACAATTACTTTCTCCTGCAAGTAGTTAACTGAAAGGTTTTTTAAATTGAAAACACACATATGGCATCCACCGAGTGTTGTCCTGTCGCGTCTTCTTTATATTATTGCCGAGAAGATGCAAAACAATGAAAATAATAAAATCATTAATTACCAAAATAATAGAGAATGTCAACACCACATTGCAAATAAACATTCATTCCAAATAAAGAAGCAGGGCGCGTCCGAGGGTGAGTATATACCTAATAAGAATATAATCACCCTCGGACGCGCAATGCTTATTTCCAACAGCCTTCCTTCCTAAGAATCAGCCCTTCCGTGGTGTAGAGAGACATTGTGTTACACTCCAAGGTGTTCCCCAGGTTGCCTTTCCTGAGCTTCGATCTTCCGGCTCTCGTTTAGTAGTTGTTGGAAACTACGCTGCATTAGGCCTTCAAATTGGGTATGGGGTGTAGAGAGATGGTGTGTTCCACTCCAAGGTGTTCCCCAGGTTGCCTTTCCTGAGCTTCGATCTTCCGGCTCTCGTTTAGTAGTTCTTGGAAACTACACTGCATTAGGCCTTCAAATTGGGTATGGGGTGTAGAGAGAGGGTGTGTTACACTCCAAGGTGTTCCCCAGGTTGCCTTTCCTGAGCTTCGATCTTCATGCTCTCGTTTAGTAGTTGTCGGAAACTACGCTGCATTAGGCCTACAAATTGGGTATGGGGTGTAGAGAGAGGGTTTGTTACACTCCAAGGTGTTCCCCAGGTTGCCTTTCCTGAGCTTCGATCTTCCGGCTCTCGTTTAGTAGTTGTTGGAAACTACGCTGCATTAGGCCTTCAAATTGGGTATGGGGTGTAGCGAGAGGGTGTGTTACACTCCAAGGTGTTCCCCAGGTTGCCTTTCCTGAGCTTCGATCTTCCGGCTCTCGTTTAGTAGTTCTTGGAAACTACACTGCATTAGGCCTTCAAATTGGGTATGGGGTGTAGAGAGAGGGTTTGTTACACTCCAAGGTGTTCCCCAGGTTGCCTTTCCTGAGCTTCGATCTTCCGGCTCTCGTTTAGTAGTTGTTGGAAACTACGCTGCATTAGGCCTTCAAATTGGGTATGGGGTGTAGAGAGAGGGTGTGTTACACTCCAAGGTGTTCCCCAGGTTGCCTTTCCTGAGCTTCGATCTTCCGGCTCTCGTTTAGTAGTTCTTGGAAACTACACTGCATTAGGCCTTCAAATTGGGTATGGGGTGTAGAGAGAGGGTGTATTACACTCCAAGGTGTTCCCCAGGTTGCCTTTCCTGAGCTTCGATATTCCGGCTCTCGTTTAGTAGTTCTTGGAAACTACACTGCATTAGGCCTTCAAATTGGGTATGGGGTGTAGAGAGAGGGTGTGTTACACTCCAAGGTGTTCCCCAGGTTGCCTTTCCTGAGCTTCGATATTCCGGCTCTCGTTTAGTAGTTCTTGGAAACTACACTGCATTAGGCCTTCAAATTGGGTATGGGGTGTAGAGAGAGGGTGTGTTACACTCCAAGGTGTTCCCCAGGTTGCCTTTCCTGAGCTTCGATCTTCATGCTCTCGTTTAGTAGTTCTTGGAAACTACACTGCATTAGGCCTTCAAATTGGGTATGGGGTGTAGAGAGAGGGTGTATTACACTCCAAGGTGTTCCCCAGGTTGCCTTTCCTGAGCTTCGATATTCCGGCTCTCGTTTAGTAGTTCTTGGAAACTACACTGCATTAGGCCTTCAAATTGGGTATGGGGTGTAGAGAGAGGGTGTGTTACACTCCAAGGTGTTCCCCAGGTTGCCTTTCCTGAGCTTCGATCTTCATGCTCTCGTTTAGTAGTTGTCGGAAACTACGCTGCATTAGGCCTACAAATTGGGTATGGGGTGTAGAGAGAGGGTTTGTTACACTCCAAGGTGTTCCCCAGGTTGCCTTTCCTGAGCTTCGATCTTCCGGCTCTCGTTTAGTAGTTGTTGGAAACTACGCTGCATTAGGCCTTCAAATTGGGTATGGGGTGTAGCGAGAGGGTGTGTTACACTCCAAGGTGTTCCCCAGGTTGCCTTTCCTGAGCTTCGATCTTCCGGCTCTCGTTTAGTAGTTCTTGGAAACTACACTGCATTAGGCCTTCAAATTGGGTATGGGGTGTAGAGAGAGGGTGTGTTACACTCCAAGGTGTTCCCCAGGTTGCCTTTCCTGAGCTTCGATCTTCATGCTCTCATTTAGTAGTTGTCGGAAACTACGCTGCATTAGGCCTACAAATTGGGTATGGGGTGTAGAGAGAGGGTTTGTTACACTCCAAGGTGTTCCCCAGGTTGCCTTTCCTGAGCTTCGATCTTCCGGCTCTCGTTTAGTAGTTGTTGGAAACTACGCTGCATTAGGCCTTCAAATTGGGTATGGGGTGTAGAGAGAGGGTGTGTTACACTCCAAGGTGTTCCCCAGGTTGCCTTTCCTGAGCTTCGATCTTCCGGCTCTCGTTTAGTAGTTCTTGGAAACTACACTGCATTAGGCCTTCAAATTGGGTATGGGGTGTAGAGAGAGGGTGTATTACACTCCAAGGTGTTCCCCAGGTTGCCTTTCCTGAGCTTCGATATTCCGGCTCTCGTTTAGTAGTTGTTGGAAACTACACTGCATTAGGCCTACAAATTTGGTATGGGGGAAACATTGGCGCATCTGCGGTCCCTCCTTCCTCTAGGCCTCCACTGACCTGTCTACTGCTGCCCGTGTTCCCCTGGAACCAATTTTAAATTGCCTACAGGCAGCCCAATTTATTATGTTAGGGCTTCGAAGCCTGTCTGCGGTCCCTCCTTCCACTAGGCCTCCACTGACCTGTCTACTGCTGCCCGTGTACCCCTTGAACCAACATCATAAAAAAAAAAAAAAAGTATTTTGCTTATAAAAAAGAAAATACTGGTGAGATATCAAATGCAGACATTTTAACATTAAAAACAAACACACAACTAAAATCTGGTACAGTACTAAAAATGGCCACCAGCTACAATTACTTTCTCCTGCAAGTAGTTAACTGAAAGGTTTTTTAAATTGAAAACACACATATGGCATCCACCGAGTGTTGTCCTGTCGCGTCTTCTTTATATTATTGCCGAGAAGATGCAAAACAATGAAAATAATAAAATCATTAATTACCAAAATAATAGAGAAAGTCAACACCACATTGCAAATAAACATTCATTCCAAATAAAGAAGCAGGGCGCGTCCGAGGGTGAGTATATACCTAATAAGAATATAATCACCCTCGGACGCGCAATGCTTATTTCCAACAGCCTTCCTTCCTAAGAATCAGCCCTTCCGTGGTGTAGAGAGACGTTGTGTTACACTCCAAGGTGTTCCCCAGGTTGCCTTTCCTGAGCTTCGATCTTCCGGCTCTCGTTTAGTAGTTCTTGGAAACTACACTGCATTAGGCCTTCAAATTGGGTATGGGGTGTAGAGAGAGGGTGTGTTACACTCCAAGGTGTTCCCCAGGTTGCCTTTCCTGAGCTTCGATCTTCCGGCTCTCGTTTAGTAGTTCTTGGAAACTACACTGCATTAGGCCTACAAATTGGGTATGGGGTGGAGAGAGATGGTGTGTTACACTCCAAGGTGTTCCCCAGGTTTCCTTGCCATTGCTTCGGTCTTCCGACTCTCGTTTAGTAGTTGTAGAAAAGTACACTGCATTAGGCCTACAAAATGGGTATGGGGTGGAGAGAGAGGGTGTGTTACACTCCAAGGTGTTCCCCAGGTTGCCTTTCCTGAGCTTCTATCTTCAGGCTCTCATTAAATTGTGGTTAAATGGAACAACTGCATTTGGCGTACTAGTTGGTTTGGGGCCTACTATCGGTGTCTGCCACTCCTTGCTGTTCTCCTGGTTTCCTGTCCTGAAATTCCATTTTCAGGCTCTCGTTAAGTAGTTGTTAATGTTAGACTGCATTTGGCCTACTAGTTGGGTTGGGGCCTACTATCGGTGTCTGCCACTCCTTGCTGTTCTCCTCCACTGAACAAAGCTGTGCCGCCTGTTTACTACGGTTGCCAATTTTGAACTGCATTTCGACTACTTACTGATTTGGCCCTACTCTCTGTGTCAGCCTCTCATTCCAGTTGTCCTCCACTGCAATGCCCCCTGGTTATTCCTGTGTTACCAATTTTGAACTGCATATAGCCCACTTTATTCTTTGGGCCTATATCTGTGTTTCCACTTCATCGTGCCCATTGCCCAGCCAGTGATAGATGAGTCTGCTGGTACATTGACCCATAACGCAACATTCCCCGTGCATGCTACACAACAACATTGTGACCCTGCTGAAAGTCAGGTTGCTCTTCCCGCATACCATACCACCTTACACGGGGACAAAGAGGAAGGTGCAGATGAAAGTGCAGGTTCCTTCATCAGGTGGGGGGAGGAATACTAGTTGGCGACGTCACTGGCACAGGGCCTCTCATAGTACGCAAAAGTGTTGCTGCCGGTGGGAGGCGCCCCCGCCGTGCAAACACACCGCTGTACTTTGAGGGGCCCTGTGCCAGTGCCAATGCCAACAAGTGGGCCCCCCCTGCTTGCTCAGGATCACAGCACTTGCAAAGTTGAAATACTTACCTCTCCCTGCTCCACTGCCGTGACGTGGTCCAGATTTCCTGGGCCCACTAATTACTTGAACCAGCCCTACCCCACACAACTTTAGCCAAATGACCCCCAATTTCAAATGCCTTCCAATTATTATAAGGTAAATTACGCTTGACAAGCTTCATTAAGAAGAATGGATGGTTTTGACATTAAAATGGGCACTCTAGGTGTTTTCCTGGCCCCCACTCACTGCCGACTATGCTGCCCCATTGACTTGCATTGGGTTTCGTGTTTCGGTCGATCCCGACTTTACGTCATAATCGGCCGATTTCACTCGACCCGACTTTTGAGATAGTCGGGTTTCGCGAAACCCGGCTCGACTCTAAAAAGGTCAAGGTCGCTCAACTCTAGTTACCATCGTTAAAGTAAAAAAAAACAAACGCTACATACTTACCTATCGCTGTCTGTCCTCGGCGCTCTGCTTCTCTGGTCTGGCTGTGAGCACAGCGGCCGGAAAGCAGAGCGGTGACGTCACCGCTCTGCTTTCCGGCTGACCGGCGCTCATAGCCAGACCAGAGAAGCAGAGCGCCGAGGACAGACAGCGATAGGTAAGTATGTAGCGTTTGTTTTTTTACTTTTAGGAAGGTAACCAGGGTAAACATCGGGTTACTAAGCGCGACCCTGCGCTTAGTTACCCGATGTTTACCCTGGTTACCAGCGAAGACATCGCTGAATCGGCGTCACACACGCCGATTCAGCGATGTCAGCGGGACCTCAACGATCAAAAAATGGCCCAGGCCATTCCGACATGACCAGCGATCTCACAGCAGGGGCCTGATCGCTGGTACGTGTCACACATAACGAGATCGCTACTGAGATCGCTGTTGCGTCACAAAACTTGTGACTCAGCAGCGATCTCGCTAGCGATCTCGCTATGTGTGACGGGGCCTTTAGGCCCTCCAAAGAAATGCCACCCCACACCATTATTACTGACCCACTGCCGGTCATGCTGAAGGATGTTACAGGCAGCAGATCGCTCTCCACGGCGTCTCCAGACTCTGTCATGTCTGTCACATGTGCTCAGTGTGATCCTGCTTTCATCTGTGAAGAGCACAGGGCGTCACTGGCGAATTTGCCAATCCTGGAGTTCTGTGGCAAATGCCAAGCATCCTATGGCCTGCTGGAGGTCATTTTGTAGATGAGGTCTGTGGTCCCCACCTGCAGAACCACTCCTTTATTGAGTGTGTCTTGATAATTGCCAATAATTTCCATCTGTTGTCTATTCCATTTGCACAGCATGTGAAATTGATTGTAAAACAGCGTTTCTTCCTAAGTGGACAGTTTGATTTCACATAAATTTGATTTACTTGGTGTTATATTCTGTTGTTTAAGTGTTCCCTTTATTTTTTGAGCAGTGTATATATATATTTATTTGAAACAATTTTTTTTTGCTTTTTACTTTGTTTATGTATGGGACTTCAACTTTTATTTCTCTGATCAGTGGTCTAATGCATTGCAATACAGATGTTCTAGAATCCCAGTGCTTGGAGGTGTGTGCGGGTTCCAATCACTGCAAGACCACCAATTCTAATCAAACATCGGTACTGTATAAAGCCCATTCCAGTGACCTCGACCCATTGAAGCGATCACAGGTGAAATGGCCGTAGTCCTTTCTCCCCACATGCCTCCTTAATCTGCATGTCTAACACATTGTCCAAGCCGCAGATGGGGAAATAAAAGACACTGTAATTTTCCTCAACTTGGTGAGTGCCACATTTTTTCCTCGTTTTGGCCTCATCTGAGTGCAGTGCGATGCTTCACTCGTACCCATAGATTTGTATGGGTGCGAGTGAGCTGTGTCTCACTGCCAATTGCAGCAAGCTGCAATTGTTTTCTCATGCCAAGTCGCAGATCTGAGCTGCTCCATACACTGGGCAGAGTGCTATTTGATGTTTTATATAGCACTTGGCCATGTTATACGGTAGTGTAACTCCGACCTAAGTTTACCACTAACACGAAGCACAATTTGTCATGAAAAAACTGTCTGAAAATCAAGAGGGTACGTTGAAGTGTTCAAGAGTTATCACCTCATAATTTGACTATGGTCAGAATTGAAAAAAATTGGCCTGGTCAGGAAGGCGAAAACAGGTTCTGGCGCGAAAGTGTTAATTGAAAAAAAAAAATGAGCTGAAATTCTTGGCAAAGCTATTAAACAGTGTGCAGAGCAGAGCTTTTCTGCACCATACAGTACCTAGTTTACATTTAGCTACTATTGGAGCTGAGATCAGTTGATTGGTGCGATCGCCAGCTGTTAGGCCACCACAGATCTGATAGTGATGAACTATTCTAAGGATAGTACATAAAAATCTAAGTAGGAGCCACTCTGTAATCCACGTGAAAAAGAAATTATGTGCACTAACCATTGGAGACTTTCTGTTCCAATAACTCAAAAAAACCTCCGTGTAAATACACCTTTTAGGGTATTTGCATAGAGCATTTTTGTCAGATGCATTTTACCTAGAATCGGCATGCAAAATCGCTGCAAGAGCGCAAAATAAAAAGAATTTAAGGCACTGCAATATCAAAACGACATTGCTGTGCACATGTTCCATCTTATGTCACTTCACTTATAGAAATGAGCACATTTTTTAAGTTTTGGTTTGGTTAGATTCGCTGAACGTTTAGAAATTTACCGAGAAAGTACCAATAAATGCAATTGGAGGCCAAACAAAACATATACTCAACACCTTAAGGGGTGACCAAAAGCTTCCCAAACAGTTAAAATTAGGGACAGACACCATGAAAAGTGGCATCAATTGGCCCACAGTAGAAATTTGCAAATGGCACAGCAGCAGTCAGCCATGGGCCACGCATGAGGTATCAGGGTCTGGGCCAGCATTTACAGCTTTGAATTGAAGCTTCAATGACGACCTGGTGGTTAATGTAGAGGTGAAAGCCTTCATGCTGGGAGACCTGATACCTCATGCAACATATCCAATTTTGTTTCCAGCCACACTCAGATGACCCAAACATCAGTTTCACAGAGTACTATTGGTAGAAACATGCAAGGAAAGTAACACCAGTTTTTGAGTGAAAGTAAGTGCAATTCTTCCTGTCTGGGAGCCCTAATTACATAGGCAACACACCAAATGGAGTCTCTTAAGTGGCGGACATACAGTGAAATGGCCAGGTTTGGTGTTTGGTACGAGCTACAAACTTTCCAGTTTGAATTTGCTCATCCCTAGCCACCAGTGTTTTTTCTACTTGTATTGTGTAAACTAGAGACCAACATCCAGATGGAAGCCGCCTGATGAATGGTCAGGTTAATTTTGTTAACCACTTTGTGCCTTTGCTTAACTGAAGCGATTAAAAGAAGCTCAAAAGACAGAACATTTGACCAGCAAGTTGTTATTTAATATAAACTAATATTCATTTTTTTTATCATATATTTAGTGCTTTTTCAGGTAGGTGAGAAAGCGCATCTGCCTGTAAAAGATGTTATATGCATACACCACAAAGTTATGTGCAACTGACAACTTTTTCAAGTGGATTCCTCTCTGAAAACTGCCTAAAAAAGTGCTAAATAAATACTCAAAAGAATGAACATTTGCACTTTTATGTAAAAGAATTAAGCTAACCACTTCAAGCAATTTCCACTATGACGATGATCTATTCTTTATAATTGACATGGTCAAAAATCTCCAATTGAAATGTGTTGATTTTTAACTCCTTGAGGATTTTAGAAAGTTTCTGTTCGAAAAATGTTGGTACAAAATCGCAGTGTATATTCACACTGCTTTTTTTTTTCGGTTCTTGAGTGTTTCTGCTTTTAAAAACACAAGAAAAAATACTCACAAAACAAACAAAATGGAATTCAATGGAATAACATTCTGCTGTTCATATGTTCTGTTTTCAAGGGTCTTTTAAATGCGTTCAGGCTTTCAAAAAAACCTGGTTGGTGAAAAATAGCGCGTGTATATTTTTTGAAACAGTTATTGATGGAAAATACTCCAAATTAGTTACTGTTCAATCAAAAGGCTGCAGAAACTACAAAAATGCTTGAAAAAAATCACCAAAAATTCCTGAAAAATAAGTTTCCTGAAGCACTTTCCATTAGAAAAACACATACTTTTTGGACCAATGGATAAAAAAACCTCAATGTGAATATACGTTCACAAGTCTTTATAAGCTCACCCACGTAGCAGACTTTGTAAGACCCCCAGGTACCATAGAAAGCCACACAGAGCAATCTAAAGCAGAATCCTGGGCATTGCTGCTTACTGTCATCCATATGTTACAGTTGGCATGCTTTGTGGATAATGGAGACACAGCTCTTCTGGCTATGCCATCCCCTGGGCATATAGCTATAAGTCCACGTAAATAAAGAGAAATTTTTACTAAATGTATTAGGGAATTTTTCTATAATAGCTTATTTAAAAATTGACAATGTGGTGATCATTTTAGACAAATTAAATTACGACAAAACAAGAGGTGAAAATCATGTGCAAGGAGATGGACATATTTCTCCTTTTCCTCCTTAAAGAACAAGTGTAATGTTGTATTGTGTAATATGAACCATAACATACATTAATGGTGTTAATCTTGTATGTTGCCCGATGGTAGAGAGAGCTAGGGTTAACAATTGGGACTAGCCCTGAGTGGAAGGGGCTATTTTGTGCATTTTTTCCCTGTGTTTTTGTCTTGCTACATTTGTTTTTGTGCATGCTGATAAAGTTTAGTGCAAAAAAAAAATCTAATTCTATTTAATCAGGTTTTGGCACAAAAACACTGCAAAACCTGATACCTGCATTTTTTGGAGCAGATTTTCAGCGTTTTTTTTTCACCACCCATTACTTCTAATGGGTGAAAAACGCTGAAAAAAATGCAGAAAAAACACGGAAAGAAGTGACATGCTTAGTTGTGCAAAAACAAATGCAAAGTACAAAATACTGCTCACAAAAAAACAAGGTATGTGCATGAGATTTCTGACATTTCTAAGACTTTGCTGATATTGTAAAACACAGTTGAAAATTTGCATGCAGAAACTTGTAAAAGAAAAACTGAAAAACCTCTAGTGTGAACATAGCCTTAAGGTCTTGTCAATGAGTAGTGCTGCATGTTGTGGGTGTCCCTAGCATGAGAGGAGACCATAACAGAGGATAGCATGATCCTAGTGGAAAAAAAACAGAGAAGTTGCCGAAAGATAGTGATCGATCGGAGATGGGTCCTGGGAAAGGACACCTAGCGGTATGACCCAGAGTTTATAACTCGGAAAGGTAACGAGACAGAGCACATGAGACAGAGAGTGCTCTGGGCCGGAGTTTCAGAGCATCAGTTGCAGAGAAGTTAGGTACCGGCCATAGTCGCAACAGAGTTCTCTAGAGATGAAAGAAGACGTGGAACCAGGAGTTGAGAATAGGACTCTTACTAACTGGACTGTATTACTGAGCTGGGCTGTGGGGAAGTGGAGTGCATTAATGAAGATAGTGAAACAAGCAGATAAAGAGGAAGGAAGTGGAACTGTGTGTGGAAAATGCCCTGTATTGTGAGGGAAATGTTCATAAAGGTATGCATCCGCTACCTACTGTGTGTAATTCCCACAAAATGATCATTGAGTAAAGAGTTTACCTTGGACTGGTGGTCTCCCTCATTGAACTGTTAAACATCTGGTCTTGGCCAACCTTAGTCATCAGTAACATGCGGCCTGCAAGGGTGTAGCGCCCCCCATAGTACAAGTATCCACACCCAGTCAGGACCCCTTTTATCATGTAACATACCGGGGCATAAGAGATGAGTATCTCGCCCACAGCAACCTCCCTGCGCCACGTTACACATGCACTAATTGATAAATTTTATTGTCCTGCTATTTAGTCCCCCAGAAAAAAGAAACATAACATTTTACTATTGTGCTAATAAAAGAAGCATCTAATTCTGGTTTTAAGGATTACTACTCGCATGACATATTTGAAAACGAGCTTATTATTTAGGAATACTTATGAACAGACTTGCTTTTCTTATTCTAGGCAATCATATAATTTTGTTAATGTTCTGGGCAGACCTATTTGCTGCCTGGGTTTTATTTTTGAAGGCTATAGTTATGCTACCAGTCAAGCTATTATTATTATTATTATAGTTTTTAGAGCTACATGAAATCTGAAAATTGGTGCCTGAATAATGATGAGTAGTCGATACAAAAACCTGCTGTCATCTTAAATAGGGCTCAGAAATCTTTTCAGCACCATTACGAGGCGCGGGCTCACTGCTGCCACCTGGTGGCTTTTTTTTTTTTTTTACTGGTAATTCAAATTCAGTAAATGTGTTGCACATCGAAATTGCAAAACCAAGGAGGTAACGTCATGGGATTATGGAAATTGTAATCAGTTGTGGAGTGTGCAATTGGCAAATTGGAACATTAAAACCTCTCTCCTCGATAGATATTGAACCATCACTTGACTTTCTGGGCTGCATAACTTCACCTGCTGTGCTCTTGGCATGGTGTATCTCACGTATAAAAGAAAAAAGAGAATGAGAGTCTCCTAGTGTAACTGCATTAGAAGATTGCCTGTAGTGAGGCCAATGGAGACACTGTGGCCTCCGTTTGGTCTATGATCCGATGGCGTCTGTCTTTTTAAGAGTGTGTAAAAGTGCGCTCGGCCACAGGTTCATCCAACTCAGAAAATAATGACACCAACAGAGGCCAGACAAAGTCCAGAGTAACTCTGCTGCCTCCTTACACTGAATGGATGCTACAAAGGTTTCATCTGAATCACTTCATTCAGAGATTTAGAAACCCTGAAGTAAAGCATAGAGCACAGTGCAAATGTGAATCAAAATGTTATGTAAAATGTTCAGTATAAAGACTACAACTCAATCCACAAAAAAGAAATTCCCCACTCAGGTTCGTGATCTGTCAATGGTAGCACAAAAAAAATGTTATGCCTGCTTGTCCCCAAAAGAAAGCCTGCAAATTCTCCACTCCCAAATACAAATGCCCCTCTCCCATCTGAGTCCCACAGTGTGCTTCAACCACATTTAGCTTCCACATGTTTGGCATTTCTGTAGCAATGAAAGCTTTCTTAATTTATGAGTGCATGTCTCCAGAAGAACGAGCTGGGCAAATGTATGGGCATTGGTCACTACAATGTACAAGCACTACAATGGCGGATTTGCAATTTTCACTTAGCAACATCCACTGCTGCTTGTTTCTGGAAAACACCCATGGTATCAAAATCATCTCTACAAATCTGTAGATAAATTCCCAAAGGGGTGTTATTTCCAAAATGGGGTCATTTATGAGGCATTCCTGGCACATAAGGGCTCTGTACATGGAGTCGACAAACTAGTTTCGGAAAATCTGTGCTTCAAAAGGAAAATAGCGCTCCATCCCTCCCGAGTCTTTCAGTGTGGCTAAACTGTACAGCCAATATGAGATATTGCCACGTTCAGCAGAAATTTAGTAACAAATGTTGATGCCATTTTTACCCATTTCCCCTTGTAAAAAAGTAAAATCTGGGACTAAAACTATTTGCTGAAAAAATTTAATTATTTTTTTTTACGTGCCCAATTATATAAAAGTCAGGGACACACCAGTGTTGACAATACGATCACTGCACTCTTAGATGATTTCATTGAGAGGTGTAGATTGTAAGATAGGGTCACTTATGGAGGGTTTCTGCTATTTTGGCACCTCAGTGGCTCTTCCAGTGGGTCATGGCACCCACAAACTATTCCATTCAAATTTGCACTATAATATGCCACTCCTTCCTGTCTGAGCTTTTCCCTGTGCCTGAAAAATATATCCTGATTACATGTAGGGAATTGATGCACTCAGGAGAAATTGAACAACAAACTGTGAGTCCCTTTTTTTCTTATTAGCCCTTATAAAAATTAAAAACAGCATTTTAGTGGTAAAAAATGTAATTATTCTTTCTTCACCTCTCAATGGTATAAAATTATGTGAGGCACATGTGGTGTCCACATGTTCACTGCGTCCCTGAATGAATTCATTGGTGGGTGTAATTAATAAAATGGGGTCACTTATAGAGGGTTCGACTGTTCAGGCACCTAAGAGGCTCTGCCAATGTGATATGGCACCCTCAAACCATTCCAGCAAAATCTGAACTCCAATATGGGTTTTTTCCCTATTATGCTTTGTACTGTGCCTCAAAAGTCATTTTTGACCACATATAGGATATTGGCATACTTGGGAGAAATTTCTTAACATATTGTACTGTTATTTTATTGCTTAGTTCTGAGCAACACTTGAGGTTGAAAAATGCTAACTCAAGCCTGGATAAATTCCTTGAGAAGTGTAGTTTCAAAATGGGGTTACTTGTGGAGGTTTCTGTTGTGAATTCTGTTGTCGGGCTCCCTCCTGTGGTCATGAATGGTACTTCGGCTGGTTCTGTCCATGGACTTCCTCTGGTGGGTGTTTCTGAGTTTCCTTCCACAGGTGACGGGGTTAATTCGTTAGCTGGCTGCTCTATTTAACTCCACTTAGATCTTTGCTCCATGCCACCTGTCAATGTTCCAGTATTGGTCTAGTTCACTCCTGGATTGTTCTTGTGACCTGTCTTCCAAGGTCTTCTTGGGTTTGCTATTTTTCTGTCCAGCTTGCTATTTTTATTGTTGTCTTGCTTGCTGAAAGCTCTGGGACGCAGAGGGAGCGCCTCCGCACCGTGAGTCGGTGCGGAGGGTCTTTTTGCGCCCTCTGCGTGGTCTTTTTGTAGGTTTTTGTGCTGACCGCAAAGCAACCTTTCCTATCCTCGGTCTGTTCAGTAAGTCGGGCCTCACTTTGCTAAATCTATTTCATCTCTGTGTTTGTATTTTCATCTTTACTCACAGTCATTATATGTGGGGGGCTGCCTTTTCCTTTGGGGAATTTCTCTGAGGCAAGGAAGGCTTTATTTTTCTATCTTCAGGGCTAGCTAGTTCCTTAGGCTGTGCCGAGTTGCATAGGGAGCGTTAGGAGCAATCCACGGCTATTTCTAGTGTGTTTGATAGGATTAGGGATTGCGGTCAGCAGAGTTCCCACGTCCCAGAGCTCGTCCTTTATTATCAGTAACTATCAGGTCATTCCGTGTGCTCTTAACCACCAGGTCCATTATTGTCCTGACCACCAGGTCATAACAGGTTTCCACTGTTTATGGACATCAGGGACTTTGCAAACGCAACATGGCATCCTCAATCAATTACATACAAAACTGCACTCCATAATTCAATGAGCGCTCCTTCACTTCCTAGCCATGCCGTGTGCCCAAACAGTTTTCCACAACATGTGAGGTATTGGTGTACTCAGAAGAAATTGCACAACAAACTCTATGGTCCATTTTTTTCTGTTACTATTTTGAAAAAGAAAAATTTGGGCCAAACCAACAATTTTGGGGGAAAATGTATTTTTTTCATTTTCATTGTTCAACTTTAAAAAATTCTGTGAAGTACCTGTGGGTGGTTCAATTTTCTCACCACAACTCTAGATAAGTTCCTTGAGGGGTGTAGTTTCCAAAATTGGGTCACTTTGGTTTTTTTCAATGTTTAGGCACATCAGAGGCTTTGCAATTGCAACATGGCGTCTACTATCTATTCCAGACAATTTTGCACTCCCTCCAAAAGTCAAATGGTGCTCCTTTCCTGCTGAGACCTGCCTAGTTTTCCACCACATATGAGGTATCGGTGTACTCAGGAGAAACTGAAGAACAAATTGTGTGGTTAATTTTTTCCTGATACCCTTCTGAAAATGAGAAATTTGGGGCAAAAGAAAAATTGTGCAAAAAATTTTCATTTTCATTATTCAGTCTTATAACATTCTATGAAGCACCTGTGTTTTCATGGTTTTCACCACACCTCTAGATAAGTTCCTTGATGTGTGTAGTTTCAAAAATAGGGTCAGGAGAAATTACACCACGCATTGTATGGTCCATTTTCTTCTGTTACCCTTGTGAAAAAGAAAATATTGAGACAAAAGAAACATTTTTGTGGGAAAAATGAAAATGCTCACTGTTTCCATCCATATTGCTTTTAATTCCTTTGAAGCACCTAAAGGGTTAATATAATTCATGAGTGTGTTTTCAGCATTTGGACAGGGACAGTTTTTAGAATGGTGCCACTTTTGGATATTTTCTTTCACATAGGCCCCTCAACGTCACTTCAAATTTGCTGTGGTCCCTAAAAAATTTTTTTATATATTTTGTTGGAAAATGAGAAATTGCTGACAAACTTTTAGTCCTTCTAACCTCATAGCAAAATTTAAAAAAAAAATAATGCTGATGTAAGTAAATGTGATTTTTATTTATTTTGTGTGATATAACTGTCATGATCCAGTTCTGAGATTATGTTCAGCTCTTGTCTCTGGACTGGTCATGTGGGAGTTAATCCTCTCTGCCTCACCCTGGAACTGGCTGAACTATTTAAGTCCTCTGTAGCCATTGGGCCAGTGTCAGCTATAGTTCATGCTGCAAGGTTTGAGCTCCTGACCTGATCCCTGTTAATGTGTTCCTGTTTGCCTCTGACTGCCTACACCCGTTTATGACTTGTTCTGACCTTTGGCCTGTACCCCGACTCCGTCTCCGTCTCACGTTTTGGTTACCACGTTCCCGGTAGGTTCTGACGTCTTGCTTGTCCCCGACGATTCTCTGCTCGCCCCTTCTGTACCGCGCTGCTATCTCCGTGTATGACCTTGGCTTGTTTCATGTCCCTTTCATTACCTGTGACACCTGTGTTGTTGTTCATTGTTGCTGTGCTGTGTGTGCAACCTCCTTTCCTTAGCCAGCACCCCCTGGTGGAGATTGCTCTATACTGCACTGCAGCAGCACATCACATTAACTATCTTGGTTAAGGGCATAAGAATTTAAAAAATTAAATTGCAAAATTTTCACTTTTTTAAATTTTCATAAATAAACTCAAATCTTTTAGACCAAAATTCACCACTAACTTGAAGTACAGTGAATCAAAAAAAATCTCAAGATCAAGGGGATACGTTGAAGTCTTCCAGAGTTATTACCTCATAAAGTGACACTAGTCGACATTGTACAATTTGGCCTGGTCACAAAGGTGAAAATAGGAAAGAGGTGGATGGGTTTAAGTTCTGACATTGTAAAAGTATTCAGTTTATAAGTACAAAACATTTCATGTCATTTAACCCCTTAGTGACAGCCAATATTTACATTAATGCCCCATTTTTCAATTCTGACATCTCAATTTCCATCGTAATAACTCTTGAATGCTTCAATATACCACAGTGATTGTGTGGCGGTTCTTCTTGTGACAAAACGTGCTTTATGTCAACAGGAAAGTTAAGATGTTTTGCTTTTCATGAAGATAACAGAAATTTGCTGAAAATTTAGAAAAAATTGCAATTTTTCCTCAAATTAGAACTTCATACCACTTAACATAGATAATAAATAACATTTCCTGTATGTTTACTTTACCATCATTTTTAGAACATTCTTTTATTTAGTATGTTAGAAGTGTTAACTTATCAACAATTTTTCATTTTTTTTAAGAAAGTTTAAAAATCCTTTTTTATGGACTTGTTCAAGTTTAAAATGACTTTGAGTGAACTTTAAATTTGAAAACTCCCAGAAATTATATCATTTTAAATATATTATTCTCACAAGGGATAATATGTGAAAATAGACCCTAATTATTATTATGAAATTTCTCTTGAATGTGCCAATATATAGCAAAAATATTGCTGTTTGGGAACATGGCATGGCTCGGAATTTGATTTTTAGAGTGTAAATATGGTTGGAATAGACTGTTGAGACCATGTCACATTTGCAGAGTCCCCGAGGTGCCAAAGTAGCAGGAATCAATCTTGGTGTGTGATGTCTTTTTGTATTCAAAGGTGCTTCACAGGCCTTTATAGCATTTGGATGTGAAAATTTAAAATTGCATGTTTTCCGGTAAATTGATTTAGCCCTGAAACTAATGGAATGTGGAAGGATAAAATGAACGCTTAACTTTTTTCACAAAAATTTTGCTTTAGACCCTCATTTTTTATTTTTACAGAAGAAAATGAACCTCAAAATGTGTTGTTCAATTTATTCTGAATATGCCGATACCCCATATGTGGGTAAAAACTACTGTTTGGGTACATGAAAGGGCACGGAAGGGAAGGAGCACAGTTTGACTTTTTGAGCAGACGCCATGTCGTGTTTGCAGAGCCCCTCATGTGCCTAAACAGTGGACACCCCATTTTGGAAACTAGACCCATCAAGAAATGTATTTAGATATGTGGTATGCACATTGAACCCTCAGAAGTTTATAATGTAGACCTGTGAAAGTTAAAAATCAAATTTCTCCCACAAAAACTCTCTTTTAGCCCCAAATTTATTTTATTTTCACAATGTTAACATTAGAAAATGGACCCCAAAATTTGTTGTGGAATTTTCTTGATTGTGCAAATGCCCTATATGTAATTAGGAACTACTTTTGAGGAACAATGAATAACTCAGAAGGGAAGGAGTGCATTATTACAGTGCAGATTTTACTGTTATGGTTTGCAAGTGCTATGACCCACTGGAAGAGCCCCTGAGGTGACAGAACAGCAGAACTTCCCATAAATGACCTCATTTTACAAACTACACCTCTCAATTAGAGTTGAGCGACCTTGACCTTTTTAGAGTCGAGCCGGGTTTCGCGAAACCCGACTATCTCAAAAGTCGGGTCGAGTGAAATCGGCCGATTATGGCGAAAAGTCGGGATCGACCGAAACACGAAACCCAATGCAAGTCAATGGGGCAGCATAGTCGGCAGTGAGTGGGGGCCAGGAAAACACCTAGAGTGCCCATTTTAATGTCAAAACCATCCATTCTTCTTAATGAAGCTTGTCAAGCGTAATTTACCTTATAATAATTGGAAGGCATTTGAAATTGGGGGTCATTTGGCTAAAGTTGTGGTGGGTAGGGCTGGTTCAAGTAATTAGTGGGCCCAGGAAATCTGGACCACGTCACGGCAGTGGAGCAGGGAGAGGTAAGTATTTCAACTTTGCAAGTGCTGTGATCCTGAGCAAGCAGGGGGGGCCCACTTGTTGGCATTGGCACTGGCACAGGGCCCTTCAAAGTACAGCGGTGTGTTTGCACGGCGGGGGCGCCTCCCACCGGCAGCAACACTTTTGCGTACTATGAGAGGCCCTGTGCCAGTGACGTCGCCAACTTGTATTCCTCCCCCCACCTGATGAAGGAACCTGCACTTTCATCTGCACCTTCCTCTTTGTCCCCATGTAAGGTGGTATGGTATGCGGGAAGAGCAACCTGACTTTCAGCAGGGTCACAATGTTGTTGTGTAGCATGCACGGGGAATGTTGCGTTATGGGTCAATGTACCAGCAGACTCATCTATCACTGGCTGGGCAATGGGCACGATGAAGTGGAAACACAGATATAGGCCCAAAGAATAAAGTGGGCTAAATGCAGTTCAAAATTGGTAACACAGGAATAACCAGGGGGCATTGCAGTGGAGGACAACTGGAATGAGAGGCTGACACAGAGAGTAGGGCCAAATCAGTAAGTAGTCGAAATGCAGTTCAAAATTGGCAACCGTAGTAAACAGGCGGCACAGCTTTGTTCAGTGGAGGAGAACAGCAAGGAGTGGCAGACACCGATAGTAGGCCCCAACCCAACTAGTAGGCCAAATGCAGTCTAACATTAACAACTACTTAACGAGAGCCTGAAAATGGAATTTCAGGACAGGAAACCAGGAGAACAGCAAGGAGTGGCAGACACCGATAGTAGGCCCCAAACCAACTAGTACGCCAAATGCAGTTGTTCCATTTAACCACAATTTAATGAGAGCCTGAAGATAGAAGCTCAGGAAAGGCAACCTGGGGAACACCTTGGAGTGTAACATACCATCTCTCTCCACCCCATACTCATTTTGTAGGCCTAATGCAGTGTACTTTTCTACAACTACTAAACGAGAGTCGGAAGACCGAAGCAATGGCAAGGAAACCTGGGGAACACCTTGGAGTGTAACACACCATCTCTCTCCACCCCATACCCAATTTGTAGGCCTAATGCAGTGTAGTTTCCAAGAACTACTAAACGAGAGCCGGAAGATCGAAGCTCAGGAAAGGCAACCTGGGGAACACCTTGGAGTGTAACACACCCTCTCTCTACACCCCATACCCAATTTGAAGGCCTAATGCAGTGTAGTTTCCAAGAACTACTAAACGAGAGCCGGAAGATCGAAGCTCAGGAAAGGCAACCTGGGGAACACCTTGGAGTGTAACAAACCCTCTCTCTACACCCCATACCCAATTTGTAGGCCTAATGCAGCGTAGTTTCCGACAACTACTAAACGAGAGCATGAAGATCGAAGCTCAGGAAAGGCAACCTGGGGAACACCTTGGAGTGTAACACACCCTCTCTCTACACCCCATACCCAATTTGAAGGCCTAATGCAGTGTAGTTTCCAAGAACTACTAAACGAGAGCCGGAAGATCGAAGCTCAGGAAAGGCAACCTGGGGAACACCTTGGAGTGGAACACACCATCTCTCTACACCCCATACCCAATTTGAAGGCCTAATGCAGCGTAGTTTCCAACAACTACTAAACGAGAGCCGGAAGATCGAAGCTCAGGAAAGGCAACCTGGGGAACACCTTGGAGTGTAACACAACGTCTCTCTACACCACGGAAGGGCTGATTCTTAGGAAGGAAGGCTGTTGGAAATAAGCATTGCGCGTCCGAGGGTGATTATATTCTTATTAGGTATATACTCACCCTCGGACGCGCCCTGCTTCTTTATTTGGAATGAATGTTTATTTGCAATGTGGTGTTGACTTTCTCTATTATTTTGGTAATTAATGATTTTATTATTTTCATTGTTTTGCATCTTCTCGGCAATAATATAAAGAAGACGCGACAGGACAACACTCGGTGGATGCCATATCTGTGTTTTCAATTTAAAAAACCTTTCAGTTAACTACTTGCAGGAGAAAGTAATTGTAGCTGGTGGCCATTTTTAGTACTGTACCAGATTTTAGTTGTGTGTTTGTTTTTAATGTTAAAATGTCTGCATTTGATATCTCACCAGTATTTTCTTTTTTATAAGCAAAATACTTTTTTTTTTATTTTATGATGTTGGTTCAAGGGGTACACGGGCAGCAGTAGACAGGTCAGTGGAGGCCTAGTGGAAGGAGGGACCGCTGACAGGCTTCGAAGCCCTAACATAATAAATTGGGCTGCCTGTAGGCAATTTAAAATTGGTTCCAGGGGAACACGGGCAGCAGTAGACAGGTCAGTGGAGGCCTAGAGGAAGGAGGGACCGCAGATGCGCCAATGTTTCCCCCATACCAAATTTGTAGGCCTAATGCAGTGTAGTTTCCAACAACTACTAAACGAGAGCCGGAATATCGAAGCTCAGGAAAGGCAACCTGGGGAACACCTTGGAGTGTAACACACCCTCTCTCTACACCCCATACCCAATTTGAAGGCCTAATGCAGTGTAGTTTCCAAGAACTACTAAACGAGAGCCGGAAGATCGAAGCTCAGGAAAGGCAACCTGGGGAACACCTTGGAGTGTAACACACCCTCTCTCTACACCCCATACCCAATTTGAAGGCCTAATGCAGCGTAGTTTCCAACAACTACTAAACGAGAGCCGGAAGATCGAAGCTCAGGAAAGGCAACCTGGGGAACACCTTGGAGTGTAACAAACCCTCTCTCTACACCCCATACCCAATTTGTAGGCCTAATGCAGCGTAGTTTCCGACAACTACTAAACGAGAGCATGAAGATCGAAGCTCAGGAAAGGCAACCTGGGGAACACCTTGGAGTGTAACACACCCTCTCTCTACACCCCATACCCAATTTGAAGGCCTAATGCAGTGAAGTTTCCAAGAACTACTAAACGAGAGCCGGAAGATCGAAGCTCAGGAAAGGCAACCTGGGGAACACCTTGGAGTGTAACACACCCTCTCTCTACACCCCATACCCAATTTGAAGGCCTAATGCAGCGTAGTTTCCAACAACTACTAAACGAGAGCCGGAAGATCGAAGCTCAGGAAAGGCAACCTGGGGAACACCTTGGAGTGTAACACACCCTCTCTCTACACCCCATACCCAATTTGAAGGCCTAATGCAGTGTAGTTTCCAAGAACTACTAAACGAGAGCCGGAAGATCGAAGCTCAGGAAAGACAACCTGGGGAACACCTTGAAGTGTAACACAACGTCTCTCTACACCACGGAAGGGCTGATTCTTAGGAAGGAAGGCTGTTGGAAATAAGCATTGCGCGTCCGAGGGTGATTATATTCTTATTAGGTATATACTCACCCTCGGACGCGCCCTGCTTCTTTATTTGGAATGAATGTTTATTTGCAATGTGGTGTTGACTTTCTCTATTATTTTGGTAATTAATGATTATATTATTTTCATTGTTTTGCATCTTCTCGGCAATAATATAAAGAAGACGCGACAGGACAACACTCGGTGGATGCCATATCTGTGTTTTCAATTTAAAAAACCTTTCAGTTAAATACTTGCAGGATAAAGTAATTGTAGCTGGTGGCCATTTTTAGTACTGTACCAGATTTTAGTTGTGTGTTTGTTTTTAATGTTAAAATGTCTGCATTTGATATCTCACCAGTATTTTCTTTTTTATAAGCAAAATACTTTTTTTTTTATTTTATGATGTTGGTTCAAGGGGTACACGGGCAGCAGTAGACAGGTCAGTGAAGGCATGGTGGAAGGAGGGACCGCAGACAGGCTTCGAAGCCCTAACATAATAAATTGGGCTGCCTGTAGGCAGTTTAAAATTGGTTCCAGGGGAACACGGGCAGCAGTAGACAGGTCAGTGGAGGCCTAGTGGAAGGAGGGACCGCAGACAGGCTTCGAAGGCCTAACATAATAAATTGGGCTGCCTGTTGGCAATTTAAAATTGGTTCCAGGGGAACACGGGCAGCAGTAGACAGGTAAGTGGAGGCCTAGTGGAAGGAGGGACCGCAGACAGGCTTCGAAGGCCTAACATAATAAAATGGGCTGGCTGTAGGCAATTTAAAATTGGTTCCAGGGGAACACGGGCAGCAGTAGACAGGTCAGTGGAGGCCTAGTGGAAGGAGGGACCGCAGACAGGCTAAGAAGGCCTAACATAATAAAATGGGCTGGCTGTAGGCAATTTAAAATTGGTTCCAGGGGAACACGGGCAGCAGTAGACAGGTAAGTGGAGGCCTAGTGGAAGGAGGGACCGCAGACAGGCTTCGAAGGCCTAACATAATAAATTGGGCTGCCTGTAGGCAATTTAAAATTGGTTCCAGGGGAACACGGGCAGCAGTAGACAGGTAAGTGGAGGCCTAGTGGAAGGAGGGACCGCAGACAGGCTTCGAAGGCCTAACGTAATAAAATGGGCTGGCTGTAGGCAATTTACAATTGGTTCCATGGGAACACGGGCAGCAGTAGACAGGTCAGTGGAGGCCTAGTGGAAGGAGTGACGGCAGACAGGCATCAAAGACCTAACATCATAACATTGGGCTGTTGGCAATTTAAAATTGGTTCCAGGGGTACACGGGCAACAGTGGTCTGGTCAGTGGAAGTCTAGTGGAAGGAGTGACGGCAGACAGGCATCAAAGGCCTAACATAATAACATTTGGCTGTTGGCAATTTAAAATTGGTTCCAGGGGTACACGGGCAACAGTGGTCTGGTCAGTGGAAGTCTAGTGGAAGGAGTGACGGCAGACAGGCTAAGAAGGCCTAACATAACAAAATTGGGCTGGCTGTAGGCAAGTTTAAATTGGTTCCAGGGGAACACGGCCAGCAGTGGCCTGGTCAGTGTAGTAGTTGTAGAAAGAACGGACCGCAGACAGGCTTCGAAGGCCTAACATAACAAAAATGTCAAAACAATGGTATTGTCAGTGCCAGGCATTGAAGGATGTCAGCGCATAGACTAAACATTGGTGAAGCTGTGAGAGATAATTTTGCTAGTGGTAGAGCACTGTTTGAGCTGGGGGGGGGAACTGTCTTGTGGCCGGCGGTACAGGCCCAGGGCCCCTCATATTACAACGGTGTGTCTGACGTTGGGTGCGCACCACCACCGCCAGAGACACTTTATTGTACTATGAGGGACCCAGTGGCAGTGCCGTCGACCAAAAGCGGGCACACCCACCTCTTCAGACAAACAGCACTCTCACGGGTGCTGGCGCAAAGTGGCGATACCACGGCCCCGTGTGGGGAGTTTGGCCATTTTGTTAGGAGTAAACATGTCGCATGCTGGACAATCAGGTGCAGAAAATTACGAGATTGGAAAAGTCATTCAGAAGAGTCCACAGGCAAGACCTTTTCATAGGAAAGTTAGGTGTCAGCTGGGCAAGGTGGGGCAAAAGATTTCGAAATCCAGTTGTGGTTCATTTTAATGAAGGTTAGATCATCTACATTTTGAGTAGCCAGACGAGTCCTTTTTTCAGTTAGTATTGAACCTGCAGCACTGAATACTCTTTCTGATAGGACACTAGCTGCCGGGCAAGCAAGCTCCTGCAATGCATATTCTGCCAATTCTGGCCAGGTGTCTAATTTGGATGCCCAGTAATCAAATGGGAATGACGGTTGAGGGAGAACGTCGATAAGGGATGAAAAATAGTTTGCAACCATACTGGACAAATGTTGTCTCCTGTCACTTTGAATTGATGCTGCAGTACCTGTCCTGTCTGCGGTCATAGCAAAATCACTCCACAACCTGGTCAGAAAACCCCTCTGGCCAACGCCACTTCTGATTTCTGCCCCTCTAACACCTCTGGTCTGCTGGTCCCTGGAGCTCGTGTGAGAACGATCACGGGCGCTGTGTGCAGGGAATGCCAGAAGCAAACGGTCAACAAGAGTTGATTGTTTTGTTGCTAATATTAGTTCCAAGTTCTCATGTGGCATAATATTTTGCAATTTGCCTTTATAGCGAGGATCAAGGAGGCAGGCCAACCAGTAATCGTCATCGTTCATCATTTTTGTAATGCGTGTGTCCCTTTTGAGGATACGCAAGGCATAATCCGCCATGTGGGCCAAAGTTCCAGTTGTCAAATCTGCGGTTGTGCTTGGTTGAGGGGCAGTTGCAGGCAAATCTACGTCACTTGTGTCCCTCAAAAAACCAGAACCCGCCCTTGCCACGCCACCAATTTCCAATGACCCCGGGAAAGCTTCCTCATTAAAAATATACTCATCCCCATCATCCTCCTCATCCTCCACCTCCTCTTCGCCCGCTACCTCATCCTGTACACTGCCCTGACCAGACAATGGCTGACTGTCATCAAGGCTTTCCTCTTCCTCTGGTGCAGACGCCTGATCCTTTATGTGCGTCAAACTTTGCATCAGCAGACACATTAGGGGGATGCTCATGCTTATTATGGCGTTGTCTGCACTAACCAGCCGTGTGCATTCCTCAAAACACTGAAGGACTTGACACATGTCTTGAATCTTCGACCACTGCACACCTGACAACTCCATGTCTGCCATCCTACTGCCTGCCCGTGTATGTGTATCCTCCCACAAAAACATAACAGCCCGCCTCTGTTCACACAGTCTCTGAAGCATGTGCAGTGTTGAGTTCCACCTTGTTGCAACGTCTATGATTAGGCGATGCTGGGGAAGGTTCAAAGAACGCTGATAGGTCTGCATACGGCTGGAGTGTACAGGCGAACGGCGGATATGTGCGCAAAGTCCACGCACTTTGAGGAGCAGGTCGGATAACCCCGGATAACTTTTCAGGAAGCACTGCACCATCAGGTTTAAGGTGTGAGCCAGGCAAGGAATGTGTTTCAGTTGGGAAAGGGAGATGGCAGCCATGAAATTCCTTCCGTTATCACTCACTACCTTGCCTGCCTCAAGATCTACAGTGCCCAGCCACGACTGCGTTTCTTGCTGCAAGAACTCGGACAGAACTTCCGCGGTGTGTCTGTTGTCGCCCAAACACTTCATAGCCAATACAGCCTGCTGACGTTTGCCAGTAGCTGCCCCATAATGGGAGACCTGGTGTGCAACAGTGGCAGCTGCGGATGGAGTGGTTGTGCGACTGCGGTCTGTGGACGAGCTCTCGCTTCTGCAGGAGGACGAGGAGGAGGAGGAGGAGGAGGGGGTGCGAACGGCTACAGCCAACTGTTTCCTAGACCGTGGGCTAGGCAGAACTGTCCCAAACTTGCTGTCTCCTGTGGACCCTGAATCCACCACATTTACCCAGTGTGCCGTGATGGACACGTAACGTCCCTGGCCATGCCTACTGGTCCATGCATCTGTTGTCAGGTGCACCTTTGTGCTCACAGATTGCCTGAGTGCATGGACGATGCGCTCTTTAACATGCTGGTGGAGGGCTGGGATGGCTTTTCTGGAAAAAAAGTGTCGACTGGGTAGCTCGTAGCGTGGTACAGCGTAGTCCATCAGGTCTTTGAAAGCTTCACTTTCAACTAACCGGTAGGGCATCATCTCTAACGAGATTAGTCTAGCTATGTGGGCGTTCAAACCCTGTGTACGCGCATGCGAGGCTAAGTACTTCCTTTTTCTAACCATAGTCTCATGTAGGGTGAGCTGGACTGGAGAGCTGGAGATCGTGGAACTAGCGGGGGTGCCGGTGGACATGGCAGACTGAGAGACGGTGGGAGATGGTATTGTTGCCGCCGGTGCCCTAGATGCAGTGTTTCCTACTACGAAACTGGAGATTCCCTGACCCTGACTGCTTTGGCCTGGCAAAGAAACCTGCACAGATACTGCAGGTGGTGCAGAAAATGGTGGCCCTACACTGCCGGAAGGGATGTTGCGTTGATGAGTAGCTTCATTGGCCGAGGGTGCTACAACCTTAAGGGACGTTTGGTAGTTAGTCCAAGCTTGCAAATGCATGGTGGTTCAATGTCTATGCATGCAACTTGTATTGAGACTTTTCAGATTCTGCCCTCTGCTTAAGGTAGTTGAACATTTTTGACAGATTACTTTGTGCTGATCAATTGGATGTTGTTTAAAAAAATGCCAGACTGCACTCTTTCTAGCATCGGATACCTTTTCAGGCATTGCAGACTGAGCTTTAACCGGATGGCCACGCTGTCCTCCAACAGGTTTTGACTTTGCCACGCGTTTTGGCCAAGATACGGGCCCGGCAGATGGAACCTGTTGCGATGTTGATGCCTGCTGCGGCCCCTCCTCCTCCGCTTCAGAACTGCTGCCGCCTGCACCCTGTTCCCCCAATGGCTGCCAATCGGGGTCAAGAACTGGGTCATCTATTACCTCTTCTTGTAGCTCGTGTGCAACTTCGTCTGTGTCACCGTGTCGGTCGGTGGTATAGCGTTCGTGATGGGGCAACATAGTCTCATCAGGGTCTGATTCTTGATCAGCACCCTGCGAGGGCAATGTTGTGGTCTGAGTCAAAGGACCAGCATAGTAGTCTGGCTGTGGCTGTGCATCAGTGCACTCCATGTCAGATTCAACTTGTAATGGGCATGGACTGTTAACTGCTTCACTTTCTAAGCCGGGGACGGTATGTGTAAAGAGCTCCATGGAGTAACCCGTTGTGTCGCCTGCTGCATTCTTCTCTGTTGTTGTTTTTGCTGAAGAGGACAAGGAAGCGACTTGTCCCTGACCGTGAACATCCACTAACGACGCGCTGCTTTTACTTTTACCAGTTTCACGAGAGGAGGCAAAAGAGCTAGAGGCTGAGTCAGCAAGATAAGCCAAAACTTGCTCTTGATGCTCCGGCTTTAAAAGCGGTTTTCCTACTCCCAGAAAAGGGAGGGTTCGAGGCCTTGTGTAGCCAGACGACGAACCTGGCAACAAATGAGATGGCACACACGCAGGACTGTCACTGAAGCGCAAATGTAAATATTTATCTCCCACTGATTTGTGTTTGTTTTTTTTAAAAGGGAGACTTCAGAAAAAAAAAAATTTAAAAAAAATTATTTTTTACAGAAGAATTTATAAAACAAATAAAATGAAATGATTGTTTCAGGGAGAATTTAGGAAAAAAAAAAAAAAGGCTTTGTAGGGCCCACTGAGTGAGAGAGGACGCACACAGGAGTCAGGAGTGGCACACAAGCCCAGAGGCCAATATTAATCTCCCACCGATTGATTTAGTTATTTTTTTTGGTAGATTTTGGAACCCAAATCAAGCAAAAAAATTAATAGGCTTTCTATGGCCCACAATTGGGGAGAGAGAGAGAGATGGCACACCCAGGAGTCAAGACTGGCACACAAGCAGAAGGGGCAATATGAATCTCCCACAGATTTTTTTTTTTTTTTCAGGGAGACTTGAGAGAAAAAAAAATACAAAAAAAATGATTTTTTTCAGGAATAATTTAGAAACCAAAGAAAATAAAATTATTGTTTCAGGGAGAATTTAGAAAACAAATAAAACAAAAAATAGGCTTTCTAGGGCCCACTGAGTGACAGATGACGCACACAGGAGTCAGGAGTGGCACACAAGCCCAGAGGCCAATATTAATCTCCCACTGATTGATTTAGTGATTTTTTTTGGTAGATTTTGGAACCCAAATCAAGCAAAAAAATTAATAGGCTTTCTATGGCCCACAATTGGGGAGAGAGAGAGAGATGGCACACCCAGGAGTCAAGACTGGCACACAAGCAGAAGGGGCAATATGAATCTCCCACAGATTTTTTTTTTTTTTTCAGGGAGACTTGAGAGAAAAAAAAATACAAAAAAAATGATTTTTTTCAGGAATAATTTAGAAACCAAAGAAAATAAAATGATTGTTTCAGGGAGAATTTAGAAAACAAATAAAACAAAAAATAGGCTTTCTAGGGCCCACTGAGTGACAGATGACGCACACAGGAGTCAGGAGTGGCACACAAGCCCAGAGGCCAATATTAATCTCCCACTGATTGATTTAGTGATTTTTTTTGGTAGATTTTGGAACCCAAATCAAGCAAAAAAATTAATAGGCTTTCTATGGCCCACAATTGGGGAGAGAGAGAGAGATGGCACACCCAGGAGTCAAGACTGGCACACAAGCAGAAGGGGCAATATGAATCTCCCACAGATTTTTTTTTTTTTTTTTTTTTTTTCAGGGAGATTTGAGAGAAAAAAAAATACAAAAAAAATGATTTTTTTTCAGGAATAATTTAGAAACCAAAGAAAATAAAATGATTGTTTCAGGGAGAATTTAGAAAACAAATAAAACAAAAAATAGGCTTTCTAGGGCCCACTGAGTGACAGATGAAGCACACAGGAGTCAGGAGTGGCACACAAGCCCAGAGGCCAATATTAATCTCCCACTGATTGATTTAGTTATTTTTTTTGGTAGATTTTGGAACCCAAATCAAGCAAAAAAATTAATAGGCTTTCTATGGCCCACAATTGGGGAGAGAGAGAGAGATGGCACACCCAGGAGTCAAGACTGGCACACAAGCAGAAGGGGCAATATGAATCTCCCACAGATTTTTTTTTTTTTTCAGGGAGACTTTAGAGAAAAAAAAATACAAAAAAAATGATTTTTTTCAGGAATAATTTAGAAACCAAAGAAAATAAAATGATTTTTTCAGGGAGAATTTAGAAAACAAATAAAACAAAAAATAGGCTTTCTAGGGCCCACTGAGTGACAGATGACGCACACAGGAGTCAGGAGTGGCAGACAAGCCCAGAGGCCAATATTAATCTCCCACTGATTGATTTAGTGATTATTTTTGGTAGATTTTGGAACCCAAATCAAGCAAAAAAATTAATAGGCTTTCTATGGCCCACTATTTGTGAGAGAGATGGCACGCTCAGGACTGGCACACAAGCCCAGAGGCCAATATTAATCTCCCATATTTTTTTTTTTCCAGAGAAAATTTATAAACCCAATAAAAAAAATAATAATAAATAGGCTTTCTATGGCCCACTATCTGAGAGAGAGAGATGGCACGCTTAGGACTGGCACACAAGCCCAAAGGCCAATATTAATCTCCCACTGATTGATTGATTTTTTCAGATAGAATTATGAACCCAAATCAACCAAAAAAATAAATAGGCTTTCTATGGCCCACTATTTGTGAGAGAGATGGCACACTCAGGACTGGCACACAAGCCCAGAGGCCAATATTAATCTCCCACTTTTTTTTTTTTCCAGGGAAAATTTATAAACCCAATAAAATAATAAAAAAATAGGCTTTCTATGGCCCACTATCTGAATGAGAGAGAGATGGCACGCTTAGGACTGGCACACAAGCCCAAAGGCAAATATTAATCTCCCACTGATTGATTTAATGATTTTTTCAGGTAGAATTTAGAACCCAAATCAAGCAAAAAAATTAATAGGCTTTCTATGGCCCACTGAGTGAGAGATGGCACACACAGGAGTAAGGAGTGGCACACAAGCCCTGAGGCCAATATTTTTCTCCCACTGATTGATTGATTGATTTTTTCAGGTAGAATTATGAATCCAAATCAACCAAAAAAATAAATAGGCTTTCTATGGCCCACTATTTGTGAGAGAGATGGCACGCTCAGGACTGGCACACAAGCCCAGAGGCCAATATTAATCTCCCATTTTTTTTTTTCCAGGGAAAATTTATAAACCCAATAAAAAAAATAATAATAAATAGGCTTTCTATGGCCCACTATCTGAGAGAGAGAGATGGCACGCTTAGGACTGGCACACAAGCCCAAAGGCCAATATTAATCTCCCACTGATTGATTGATTGATTTTTTCAGGTAGAATTATGAACCCAAATCAACCAAAAAAATAAATAGGCTTTCTATGGCCCACTATTTGTGAGAGAGATGGCACGCTCAGGACTGGCACACAAGCCCAGAGGCCAATATTAATCTCCCACTTTTTTTTTTTCCAGGGAAAATTTATAAACCCAATAAAATAATAAAAAAATAGGCTTTCTATGGCCCACTATCTGAGAGAGAGAGATGGCACGCTTAGGACTGGCACACAAGCCCAAAGGCCAATATTAATCTCCCACTGATTGATTTATTGATTTTTTCAGGTAGAATTTAGAACCCAAATCAAGCAAAAAAATTAATAGGCTTTCTATGGCCCACTGAGTGAGAGATGGCACACACAGGAGTAAGGAGTGGCACACAAGCCCTGAGGCCAATATTTTTCTCCCACTGATTGATGTTGTGATTTTTTCTGGTAGATTTTGGAACCCAAATCAAGCAAAAAAATAAATAGGCTTTCTATGGCCCACTGAGTGAGAGATGACACAGACAGAGATGGCACTCTAGCAGAAATGTCAATCTTAATTTCCCACAAAAAAAAAAAAAAAAAAAAAAGGAACTGTCCTTCAATTACTATCTCCCTGCAGTAATCTCAGCCAGGTATGGCAGGCAGCAATAAGGAGTGGACTGATGCACAAATTAAATAAAAAGTGTGGACAAACAAACAAGATAGCTGTGCAGAAAGGAAGGAACAAGAGGATTTGTGCTTTGAAAAAAGCAGTTGGTTTGCACAGCGGCGTACACACAGCAATGCAGCTATCAGGGAGCCTTCTAAGGCAGCCCAATGAGCTACAGCGCTGAAGAAAAAAAAAAAAAAAGGAGCTTCCACTGTCCCTGCACACCGAAGGTGGTGTTGGGCAGTGGAAATCGCTACAGCACAAGCAGTTTTGTGGTTAATGGACCCTGCCTAACGCTATCCCTGCTTCTGACGAAGCGGCAGCAACCTCTCCCTAAGCTCAGATCAGCAGCAGTAACATGGCGGTCGGCGGGAACTCCCCTTTATAGCCCCTGTGACGCCGCAGACAGCAAGCCAATCACTGCAATGCCCTTCTCTAAGATGGTGGGGACCAGGACCTATGTCATCACGCTGCCCACACTCTGCGTTTACCTTCATTGGCTGAGAAATGGCGCTTTTCGCATCATTGAAACGCGACTTTGGCGCGAAAGTCGCGTACCGCATGGCCGACCACGCACAGGGGTCGGATCGGGTTTCATGAAACTCGACTTCGCCAAAAGTCGGCGACTTTTGAAAATGTTCGACCTGTTTCGCTCAACCCTACTCTCAATGAATTCATTAATGGTGTAGTGATCATATTGATACCACGGGTGTGTTGCAGAATTTTATACCATTGAGCAGTGAAGAAAAAATAATTATGTTTTTACCAGAAAAATAGTTTTAGCCCCAGATTTCACATTTTTACAAAGGGAAATGGGTACAAATGGCAACTAAATTTGTCACACTATTTCTGCTAAATACCCCATATGTGGCCGTACAGTACTGCTTAGCCAAGCGGCGAGACTCGGGAGGGACGGAGAGCTATTTGCTGCCTGGTGGGCAGATTATCCAAGAATGGTTTGCGGACTCCATCTACAGAGCCCCTAAGTACTAGAAGAGCAGAATATGGTGTAATCTGGAACTACTTTTGAGGCACAGTGAAAAACTCAGAAAGGAAGGAGCGCAATATTACAGTGGAGATTTTACTGTTATTGTTTGAAGGTGCCATGACCCACTGGAAGAGCTTCTGAGGTGACAGAACAGCAGAACCTTCTATAACTTACCCCTTTTTACAAATTACACCTCTCAATGAGTTCATTTAATGGTCCAGTGATCATATTGACACCACTGGTGTGTCACAGAATTTTATTCCATTGGGCAGTGATGAAAACATTATTATGTTTTTACCAGTAAAATTGTTTTAGCCCCAGATTTTACATTTTTTTCAAGGGGAAATGGGTACAAATGGCACCAAAATTTGTCACACAATTGCTGCTAAACGTGGAAATACCCTATATGTGGCAGCACAGTACTGCTTAGCCACACGGCGAGACTAGGGATGGACAGAGAGCTATTTGCCCCCTAGTGCACAGAGTATCCTAGAATAGTTTGCAGACTCCATGTACAGAGCACCTAAGTGCTAGAGAAGCAGAATACCCTCAAGTGCCCCTATTTTGGAAAGTATATTCCTGCCAAACATGTGGACGCTAAATGTGGTCTAGGCTCGTGTGGGGCTCAGAAGGGAGAGGGGCATTTGGATTTGGGAGTGCAGAATTATCTGAATTCCTTTTTCAGGGTGAGGAGCCATGGCCTATTCCATTAACAGATGATGGACCTGAGTGGGCGCTTGCATTTTTGTGGAGATGAGGGGGGGGGGGAACCCGACACCCAAAATTTACCTCAATACCAGGAATTGACTATCGAAGTGAAAATATCATCAGAATTATTTAATTTGTAAATGACTGAACTTTACTTATTTTGGTTTGAAAAAAAAAAAAAAAAATAAATAAATATATATATATATATATATATATATATATATATATATATATATATATATACACAGTTAGGGCCAGAAATATTTGGACAGTGACACAAGTTTTGTTATTTTAGCTGTTTACAAAAACATGTTCAGAAATACAATTATATATATAATATGGGCTGAAAGTGCACACTCCCAGCTGCAATATGATAGTTTCCACATCCAAATCGGAGAAAGGGTTTAGGAATCATAGCTCTGTAATGCATAGCGTCCTCTTTTTCAAGGGACCAAAAGTAATTGGACAATGGACTCTAAGGGCTGCAATTAACTCTGAAGGAGTCTCCCTCGTTAACCTGTAATCAATGAAGTAGTTAAAAGGTCAGGGGTGGATTCCAGGTGTGTGGTTTTGCATTTGGAAGCTGTTGCTGTGAGCAGACAACATGCGGTCAAAGGAACTCTCAATTGAGGTGAAGCAGAACATCCTGAGGCTGAAAAAAAAGAAAAAATCCATCAGAGAGATAGCAGACATGCTTGGAGTAGCAAAATCAACAGTTGGGTACATTCTGAGAAAAAAGGAATTGACTGGTGAGCTTGGGAACTCAAAAAGGCCTGGGCGTCCACGGATGACAACAGTGGTGGATGATCGCCGCATACTTAATTTGGTGAAGAAGAACCCGTTCACAACATCAACTGAAGTCCAGAACACTCTCAGTGAAGTAGGTGTATCTGTCTCTAAGTCAACAGTAAAGAGAAGACTCCATGACAGTAAATACAAAGGGTTCACATCTAGATGCAAACCATTCATCAATACCAAAAATAGACAGGCCAGAGTTAAATTTGCAGAAAAACACCTCAAGAAGCCAGCTCAGTTCTGGAAAAGTATTCTATGGACAGATGAGACAAAGATCAACCTGTACCAGAATGATGGGAAGAAAAAAGTTTGGAGAAGAAAGGGAACGGCACATGATCCAAGGCACACCACATCCTCTGTAAAACATGGTGGAGGCAACGTGATGGCATGGGCATGCATGGCTTTCAATGGCACTGGGTCACTTGTGTTTATTGATGACATAAGAGCAGACAAGAGTAGCCGGATGAATTCTGAAGTGTACCGGGATATACTTTCAGCCCAAATTCAGCCAAATGCTGCAAAGTTGATTGGACGGCGCTTCATAGTACAGATGGACAATGACCCCAAGCATACATCCAAAGCTACCCAGGAGTTCATGAGTGCCAAAAAGTGAAACATTCTGCAATGGCCAAGTCAATCTCCAGATCTAAACCCAATTGAGCATGCATTTCACTTGCTCAAATCCAGACTTAAGACGGAAAGACCCACAAACAAGCAAGACCTGAAGGCTGCGGCTGTAAAGGCCTGGCAAAGCATTAAGAAGGAGGAAACCCAGCGTTTGGTGATGTCCATGGGTTCCAGACTTAAGGCAGTGATTGCCTCCAAAGGATTTGCAACAAAATATTGAAAATAAAAATATTTTGTTTGGGTTATGTTTATTTGTCCAATTACTTTTGACCTCCTAAAATGTGGAGTCTTTGTAAAGAAATGTGTACAATTCCTACATTTTCTATCAGATATTTTTGTTCAACCCTTCAAATTAAACGTTACAATCTGCACTTGAATTCTGTTGTAGAGGTTTCATTTCAAAGCCAATGTGGTGGCATGCAGAGCCCAACTCGCGAAAATTGTGTCACTGTCCAAATATTTCTGGCCCTAACTGTATATATATACCGTATTTTTTGGACTATAAGACACTTTTTTTCCCCCAACAATTTTGGGGAAAACAAGGGTGCATCTTATAGTCAAAATGCACCAGTACTTACAATTAGCGAGGTGGCGGCAGGAGTCGGGCGATTCTTCTGGTGGTCCAACGCTATAGGGCAATGATCTCAGGGTATGTGAACTTTTAATCAGGGTCATTTGGATGTTTTGGGTTGTCATTATGACTTAAAAAGAGAAAACACAGTAGTTCGATAATAAATGATTTCATCCAACCACTAACTATGAGTGGAGAAAAAGTTTTGGTGTTATTATTCATATTCTCTGGAAAAAGGCCAAGAAAGCAAAAATCCTGCCAGGGTATGTAAATGTAATAGGAATCCAAAAAATGGAGGCAGCACACTATTCTCAGTGAAAAAAAAGCAGGAGCTACTTTTATTAGCCCATCTCAGCAACATTTAGGTTCATGAAGATGTGAATCTTTTTATATATATTTCCGTTTCTTACCCCTCTTCTTGATGATCCTTTCACCCTCTAAGATGAAATTTTTATTTGTACCCTTCGGTTTCCTATGTATGGAATAAAGGAATGGGTTTATGAATACTTGTATTTTAATAAATCAACACCATGTTTGATTGTAATTGATTGCTTATCAGCATTTTATAGCCTCGCTCATGTGCAGCAACCTCAGTGTCAGTGAAGCATAATCCGAATGGGCCCAACATGGCGCAATGTCCGGCTTCAATCTTTATCTCGCTTGAGTCGCGGAGCACACATAAGGGAAATACGCAGATGTGAAACATCCGGGAAGTAACCCCTACTTTTGTCAGAGGTCTCGACTTCCTTCCTCGCCAGTATTCACGTGAGTATTAACCATTAGTAGGGGAGATTTAGCTCTATTGTCTATTCTAACCTACTGGCAGATACTCAGGGTAGAAAGGGGAGAAGAAAAGGGAATTAAAAGTTACACTAATTCCAGAGTTTCATTGAGTCTATCTGGATATAAAGTTCCAAGTGCATACAGTGGGTATGGAAAATATTCAGACCCCATTACATTTTTTACTCTGTTTCATTGCAGCCATTTGGTAAATTCAAAAAAGTTCATTTTTTCACATTATTGTGCACTCTGCACCCAATCTTGACTAAAAAACCAGAAATGTAGAATTTCTTGCAAATTTCATAAAAAGGAAAAAATGAAATATCACGTTTTCATGTATTATGTATTATGTATTTCATGTATCATGTTTTCACGTATTCAGACCCTTTGCTCAGACACTCATACACTGTGTGCAGAATTATTAGGCAAGTTTTATTTTGATCACATGATACTTTTTATACATGTTGTCCTACTCCAAGCTGTTCAGGCTTGAGAGCCAACTACCAATTAAGTAAATCAGGTGATGTGCATCTCTGTAATAAAGAGGGGTGTTGTCTAATGACATAAAACCCTATATAAGGTGTGCTTAGTTATTAGGCAACTTCCTTTCCTTTGGCAAAATGGGTCAGAAGAGAGATTTGAAAAGTCCAATATTGTGAGATGTCTTGCAGAGGGATGCAGCAGTCTTGAAATTGCCAAACTTTTGAAGCGTGATCATCGAACAATCAAGCGCTTCATGGCAAATAGCCAACAGGGTCGCAAAAAAGGCACAAAATAACAGCCCATGAATTGAGGAAAATCAAGCGTGATGCTGCCAAGATGCCATTTGCCACCAGTTTTGCCATATTTCAGAGCTGCAACATTACTGGAGTAACAAATATCACTATGTATCAATATATGTGCGATACTCTGGGACATGGCCAAGGTAAGGAAGGCTGACAAACGACCGCCTAGAAATATCTTAAGACTGACTTTTCAAAGTTTTATGGACTGATGAAATGAGAGTGACTCTTGATGGGCCAGATGGATGGGCCACAGGCTGGATCAGTAAAGGGCAGAGAGCTCCACTCCGACTCAGACGCAAGCAAGGTGGAGGTGGGGTACTGGTATGGGCTGGTATCTTCAAAGATGAACTTGTGGGACCTTTTCGGGTTGAGGATGGAGTGAAGCTGAACTCTCAGACCTACTGCCAGTTTCTGGAAGACAACTTCTTCAAGCAGTGGTACAGGAAGAAGTCGGTATCGATCAAGAAAAACATGATTTTCATGCAGGACAATGCTCCTTCACATGCCTCCAACTACTCCACAGCATGGCTGGCCAGTAAAGGTCTCAAAGAAGAGAAAACAATTGCCATGGCCCCCTTGTTCACCTGATCTGAACCCCATAGAGAACCTGTGGTACCTCATAAAATGTGAGATCTACAGGGAGGGAAAAAAGTACACCTTTCGGAACAGTGTCTGGAGGCTGTGGTGGCTGCTGCACGCAATGTTGATTGTAAACAGATCAAGCAACTGACAGAATCTATGGATGGAAGGCTGTTGAGTGTCATCATAAAGAAAGGTGGCTATAATTGTCACTAATTTTGCGGGGCTTTGTTTTTCATGTCAGAAATGTTTATTTCTAAATTTTGTGCAGTTATATTGGTTTACCAGGTGAAAATAAACAAGTGAGATGGGAATATATTTGGTTTTTATTAAGTTGCCCAATAGGGTTGAGCGAAACGGGTCGGCAATTTTCAGAAGTCGCTGACTTTTGGCAAAGTCGGGTTTCATGAAACCCGACCCCTGTGTGGGGTCAGCCATGAGGTCGGCGATCTTCTGAATCTGGAATCGGAATTCCAATCCCGAGTTCCGATATGTTTGCAATATCGGAAATCGGTATCGGAATCCATATTTAAGTGTAAAATAAAGAATTAAAATAAAAAATATTGCTATACTTACCCTCTGACGCGCCCTGGTACTAACCGGCAGCCTTCCTTCCTTAGAATCAGCGCGTGAAAGGCCTTAGATGACGTCGCGGCTTGTGATTGGTCGCGTGACCGCCCATGTGACCGCTCGCGCGACCAATAACAAGCCGCGACGTCACCGAAGGTCCTTCAAGCGCTGATTCTTAGGAATGAGGGCTGCCGGAAAGAAGCAGGGCGCGTCCGAGGGTGAGTATATACCTAATAGGAATATACTCACCCTCGGACGCGCCCTGCTTCTTTCCAGCATGCTTCCTTCCTAAGAATCAGCTCTTGAAGGACCTTCCGTGACGTTGCGGCTTGTGATTGGTCGCACGAGCGGTCACATGGGTGGTCGCGTGACCAATCACAAGCCGCGACGTCATCTAAGGCCCTTCACGCGCTGATTCTAAGGAAGGAAGGCTGCCGGTTAGTACCAGGGCGCGTCCGAGGGTGAGTATAGCAATATTTTTTATTTTAATTCTTTATTTTACACTTAAATATGGATCCCAGGGCCTGAAGGAAAGTTTCCTCTCCTTCAGACCCTGGGAACCATTGGAAACCCAATGCACTGCATTGGGTTTCGTGTTTCGGCCGACCCCGACTTTTTTATAGGATCGGCCGATTTCACTTGACCCGACTTTTGAAAAAGTCGGGTTTCGTGAAACCCAACCCGATCCTATAAAAGTAAAAGTCGCTCAACCCTATTGCCCAATAATTCTGCAGAGTAAGGCTAGGGTCACATTGCGTTAGGGCAGTCCGTTTAGCGCATAGCGCTACGGACTGCGCTAATGCAATTTCCCAAAAGGGATCGCGTTAGCCGATCCTGCTAGCGCAGATGCCCGATCTGCGCTAGCGAGGAATGGACCGCGAACGCTGCAAGCAGCATTCGTGGTCCGTCACTCAAATGATGGCACATCGCTAGCGCACGCCCAATGTGGGCGTGCGCTAGCGATGCGTTCGCCATTACAGGCTATGGCGGCGTTAACGGACTACGTAACACCGCATTATGCCGCGGTGTAACGTAGTCCGTTAAACGCGGTCACATAACGCAATGTGACCCTAGCCTAATAATTATGTGCACAAACAGATATCCTCCCAAGATAGTCAAATCTAAAAAAAACCATTCCAACATTCAAAAATATTAAGCTTTGATATTTATGAGTCTTTTGGGTTGATTGAGAACATAGTTGTTGATCAATAATAAAAATAATCCTCTAAAATACAACTTTCCTAATAATTCTGCACACAGTGTATTTAAGTCACATGCTGTCCATTTCCTTGTGATCTTCCTTGAGATGGTTCTACTCCTTCATTGGAGTCCAGCTGTGTTTAATTAAACTGATAGGACCTGATTTGGAAAGGCAAACGTCTATATAAGACCTCACAGCTCACAGTGCATGTCAGACCAAATGAGAATCATGAGGTCAAAGGAACAGGCCAAGGAGCTCAGAGACAGAATTGCGGCAATGCACTGGCCAAGGTTACAACAGAACTTCTGCACTACTCAAGGTCCTTAAGAGTACAGTGGCCTCTATAATCCTTAAATGGAAGAAGTTTGGGACCACCAGAGGTTTTACTAGACCTGGCAGTCCAGGCAAACTGAGCAATTGTGGTAGAAAAGCCTTGGTGAGAGAGGTAAAGGAGAACCCCAAGATCACTGTGTCTGAGTTCCAGAGATGCAGTAGGGAGATGGGAGAAAGTTCCACAAAGTCAACTATCACTGCAGCCCTCCAAGAGTCAGGCCTTTATGGTAGAGTACCCTTACGGAAGCCTCTCCTCAGTGGAAGACATATGAAAGCCCACATAGAGTTTGCTAAAAACACATGAAGGACTTCCAGACTATGAGAAATAAGATTATCTGGTCTGATGAGATGAAGATAGAATTATCACCAAAAAGGTCTAAGTGGTATGTGTGAAGAAAACCAGGCACTGCTCATCACCTGCCCAATGCAAGCTCAACTGTGAACATGGTGGAGGCAGCATCATAGTAACATAGTAACATAGTTAGTAAGGCCGAAAAAAGACATTTGTCCATCCAGTTCAGCCTATATTTTCCATCATAATAAATTCCCAGATCTACGTCCTTCTACAGAACCTAATTGTATGATACAATATTGTTCTGCTCCAGGAAGACATCCAGGCCTCTCTTGAACCCCTCGACTGAGTTCGCCATCACCACCTCCTCAGGCAAGCAATTCCAGATTCTCACTGCCCTAACAGTAAAGAATCCTCTTCTATGTTGGTGGAAAAACCTTCTCTCCTCCAGACGCAAAGAATGCCCCCTTGTGCCCGTCACCTTCCTTGGTATAAACAGATCCTCAGCGAGATATTTGTATTGTCCCCTTATATACTTATACATGGTTATTAGATCGCCCCTCAGTCGTCTTTTTTCTAGACTAAATAATCCTAATTTCGCTAATCTATCTGGGTATTGTAGTTCTCCCATCCCCTTTATTAATTTTGTTGCCCTCCTTTGTACTCTCTCTAGTTCCATTATATCCTTCCTGAGCACCGATGCCCAAAACTGGACACAGTACTCCATGTGCGGTCTAACTAGGGATTTGTACAGAGGCAGTATAATGCTCTCATCATGTGTATCCAGACCTCTTTTAATGCACCCCATGATCCTGTTTGCCTTGGCAGCTGCTGCCTGGCACTGGCTGCTCCAGGTAAGTTTATCATTAACTAGGATCCCCAAGTCCTTCTCCCTGTCAGATTTACCCAGTGGTTTCCCATTCAGTGTGTAATGGTGACATTGATTCCTTCTTCCCATGCTATGGAGGTGTTTTTCAGCTGCAGGGACAGGACGACTGGATGTCATTCAAGGAAACATGAATGCAGTCAAGTACAGAGATATCCTGGATGAAAACATCTTCCAGACTGCTCTGGACCTCAGTGTAATAAACGTAGTGCAAAATGCAGTGGAGATCAGTATCATGGGTCAGAAAAGAGGCCGAGAGACAACAGGTTAAGAGTTCAAGAATATTTATGATGGTATGCAGGTAAACAGCTATGACACAGCAGGTTAGTAGCAGACAGAGCTGAATAGGCAGTAAGTACGTGTACAGACCATGGAAGTCCAAGTATGTCAGGTCAGAGACCAGGAGACGTGAGCAGGCCTCCTAGCAAAGAGCAGTCCAGCAGCAGAGATGAGTGCAGCACAGATCCAGAGAAACAAGTCTTACGGCGAAGAGACATAGATCCGGAAACAGACGGGGTATCCCAAAGTAACGAAGAAACCAGCAAGACAGCAGTTCTTCCAGCTTGATCACAAGTCAGGAACAAGATACTCAAGCAATGAGTATCTATACAGAGCTCCCTTAAATACATCACAGACAGGAACAAGGAAAATCTGACAGGAAACAAGATGGCCCCCGTAAGGCCAGTGACTCGATCTTAGGTAAGGGCAAAAGTAACAGAACTGAGGGCAACAGCAGACAGAAACAGATGTACAGTCCAAGTCCTTGCACTCAGACTTGGCTGAAGGTTCTGACCTAAACCCAATTGAGTATCTTTGGAGAGACCTGAAAATGGCTGTCCACAAATGTTCACTGTCCAACCTGACAGAACTGGAGAGGATCTGCAAGGAAGAATGGCAGGGGATCCCCAAATCCAGGTGTAAAAAACATTGTTGCATCTTGTCCAAGAAGACTCATGGCTGTACTAGCTCAAAACGGTGATTCTACTCATTACTGAGCAAAGGGTCTGAATACTTATGACCATGTGATATTTCAGTTTTTCTTTTTTAATAAATGTGCAAAAATGACTACATTTGTTTTTTTCAGTCAAAATGGGGTGCAGAGTGTACATTGATGAGAAAAAATGAACTTTTTTTGAATTTATCAAATGGCTGCAATGAAACAAAGAGTGACAAATTTGATAAGGAGAAACGTTACCCCTTAGACCCCAGTCTAGAGCCTCTCACCTAGCCAAATCAGTTCTCATACTTCACACTGACGAGGGCCAACAGCCCAAAACACTGTGTCTGCGAATTGAGATACTGATTTGGCTTTTATCCTAAGTCACATTGCAGGACTCGTTAAGGGGTTGATTGTGACTTGTAGGATCGCTACTTCCAACAGGTGGCGCTATAGAGTTTAAGTCCTCTTGTTCTCAAAAGAGGCAATTTGCATATGAAAAATTTAAAGAAGTCTAAACACTTTCAGTACCCATTGTATAACAATATATTTGTATAATCTAGCACATCCATCCCTCTAATTTTATTTCATATTTCTGTTATCTTGTTTGTTGTGCAATATATGTTTTTTAATCATTATCAAAGATATATTATATTGCCTTGTTTTGACTTTTTTTGTAAGATTAATATAAGGATCTTGGCTGTAACATATCCCTAAAGATTCATTTTTCACATTCGCATCTAGACTTTTTTTCCTCCAAACTGTGGAGCAGTGAGTGATGAGCACAGTGAGGGATTTCACCAAGATATTGGAGCTGTGATGAAAAGATATAAGGCAAAATGGAATCATTAATGCTTGCAGATTACTGTTGGACAATTGTAGGAGATGCAAAATTAATTTGGAAAATTTGCTTTTATCAAGGTTTGCTACAAATAATCAATAGCAAGAGTTCATTAAAACCTCTTAGTTTTTCTGTAATCTCACTTTGTATCTTGTACATGGGAAGGATAATGAGCCAGAGGAAAGATCTTGGGCGTCGGCTAGTTGCATGAACGTTGACAACCTGATCAAGAGATTTCCTATTAAGTCTGATCCTAAAGGTACCTTCACACATAACGATTTCATTAACGATATCATTGCAACGTCACGCTTTTTGTGACGTAGCAGCGATCCCGCTAACGATATCTTTATTTGTGACAGGGACCAATGATCAGGCCCCTGCTGGGAGATCGTTGGTCGTGGGGAATGATCAGGACCTTTTTTTGGTCCCTGATCACCCTGCTGTCATTGCTAGATCGGCATGTGTGACGCCGATCTAGCGATGTGTTCACCTGTAACCAGGGTAAACATCGGGTTACTAAGCGCAGGGCCGCGCTTAGTAACCCGATATTTACCCTGGTTACCATTGTAAAAGTAAAAAAAAAAAACACTACATACTCACATTCCAATGTCTGTCACGTCCCCCGACTCAGCTTCCCTGCACTGTGTCAGCGCCGGCCATAAAGCAGAGCACAGCGGTGACATCACCGCTCTGCTTTACGGCCGGCGCTTACACAGTGCAGGGAAGCTGACGCCGGGGGACGTGACAGACATCAGAATGTGAGTATGTAGTGTTTTTTTTTTTTACTTTTACAATGGTAACCAGGATAAATATCGGGTTACTAAGCGCGGCCCTGCACTTAGTAACCCGATGTTTACCCTGGTTACCCGGGGACTTCGGCATCGTTGAAGACAGTTACAACGATGCCGATGTCTTTCCCCGGATCGTTGGTCACTGGAGAGAGCTGTCTGTGTGACAGCTCCCCAGCGACCACACAACGACTTACCAACGATCACGGCCAGGTCGTATCGCTGGTCGTGATCGTTGGTAAATCGTTTAGTGTAACGGTACCTTAAGGGTCTTGAGGCCCCTTTTACAGGTCAGAAGAGGTTATTGTTGTAACCACTTCGATGTTTGCTCCCTATGTTTCTGCTTCTGTCAGCAGACAAAATTGTCTGGGTGACCCTAAACCTTTCAACGGTAGTGTAAGTTTACCACTAAAAATAATAATGTGTCCTGAAAAAATAATCTCAAATCACTGGTATATGTTGAAACATTGCAGTGTTATTGCCACACAAGGTGACACATATCAAATTGGAAAATTCGGCCTCTCTAATGGATTAAACTGGCAACATCATAAAATACCATAGGGGCTACAGAGCTGGATAAAACTTAGTTTTTATTATTTAACATTTCCTCTCCATTGTGGATATATTAGCTTGTAAAGATTAGGTTGACAGTGTTAAACTGATTAAAATGATACCTGGGGTGAAGAAATCCATCTTGTAGTTCTTGTGTAATCAGTGTTGAAAATGCTCAGTTAATGATATGCCTTTGTTCCGGGGAGGGACTGGATGCAGAGTCTTATCTTCCTGTTAAGGAAGGCCAGAGTAACCAAGGAAAGACCTGACCACAGGCCACCCCGAAGCACAAACAGTCTGTCTCTCTCTTTCTTTATGATGAGGGACAAGTTTGTACATTGGGGAGGCCTGTTGGCAGATCTTTCCTTGATTTCTCTGGCTTGGAGCAGGAAGATAAGATTCTGCCTACAGTCCAGCCACAGACCATGGGCATTTCATTAGCTGAAAACTTCTAACTCTGATTACACAAGAACTGCAAGATTGATTTCTTCACACAATATATCATTTAAATCAGTTTAGCACTGCCAACATGACACTGCCTGTAGTTTACTTAGCAAACTTACTTAGTTAAGATTCCAAATAAAAATGCAACTTTGGCACAAAAATCACGAAAATAGTAATAAACTTGAATTTTTAAAACCGACCCATGTTAAGCAGAATAAATTCCAACATTTTGTCTCAGCTGGACTTTATCAAACATATCTGCTGGGTTTTCTGTCAGCACTTTAGTAAAATATACAGCCTCCCAATGTAGCCAGATGGGCCAAAACGTTGAAATTAATTCTGCTTTCCCCGTTCGGTTTAATAAATTCAAGTTTACTACTATTCTCATGATTTTTGTGTCAAATTACATTTTTCATAAGCTCAACTGGGTGTTACCAGAGATTTGTCTCAGGGGAGGAGTGTGTACGTATTCCTCTGCATGAAGTTAACCAATCATAGACAGGTGGTGTCATTCAGAAGAAAAATTAAATATGCTCTCCTCTGCTCACTGATTTTTGAAGCTATGGTATAGAGATACAAAACTAAAGAAATGAGCTGGAACACATGTTGATGTAAGTGTAATGTGTAGGTGCACTTTGATACTGTGGCCATTTAACAAACAAAACCTCAGAAAAAAACAAAATATGAAGATATCCTGTAGTAAGTAAATAGATAAATAGCACATATAAATAGCATAGTGTGCTTTCGCTACACTATTTTGATGGAAAAACTGTAAAAGCCATCACACCACGACAAGGTATACCCAATCAAGAAGGTTCTGTTATTTACATGTATTACTGCAATTTATTTACTTACTACAGTGTATTTTCTCATTATGTTTTAATCTTAGGCTTTTCCTGCTCTGCTGTATCTTTACACAGTAGTTAGTGAGATCAGTGAGGAGAAGAGAGTGTGTTCCTTTCTCCCCTGCATGAACCGCCTGCCTGTGATTGGACAACCTCATGCAGAGTAGAAAGTACACGCCCCCAAAGACAAATCGCTATTAATATCCGCAATAGAAAAGAGAAATTAAAAAATAAAAACTAAGTTTTGCTCAGCTCTTCAGCCATTATTCCACAATTTGGCCAGTTTAATGTGCTCAAACTGGTAAAAGGTTCACTATAAGACTAAGAATGATTGGAGCAAAGTCTGTGCATGATAGGCATAAGAAATTTGAGAGAAAATTAGTTATATGACTTAAGTATTGTTAGCAATTCTTTGTATTTGTTAATTACAAAATAAATTGCCGAATGACTGTGGAGAAAATCTAATATACCCGAAGATTTCATCCATTATAAGTTCATGCTAAAAACATACAACTCTGCCCTTCACCTCTCCAAACAAACCTATTTCAACACCGTCATCACCTCGCTGTCCAATAACCCTAAACGTCTCTTTGACACTTTCCAGTCCCTACTCAACCCAAGAGCGCAGGCCCCAACCACGGATCTCCGCGCTGACAATCTGGCCAATTACTTCAAAGAAAAAATTGACCACATTCAACAGGAAATCATCTCCCAATCTCTTCATACCATGCACTGTCCTCCCTCCCCCACTGCATCTAGTTCACTCTCTGCTTCTTACAGAAGAAGCAGTAATCAGGCTCCTTGCATCTTCTCGCCCAACCACTTGTACCAGTGACCCCATTCCGTCACATCTCCTCCAGCCCCTTTTCCTGGCTGTCACCTCTCACCTAACAAAATTATTCAACCTTTCTCTCACTTCCAGTATTTTTCCCTACTCATTTAAGCATGCCATTATACATCCATTACTTAAAAAACCATCCCTCGATCAAAACTGTGCCGCTAATTATAGACTTCTCTAATCTTCCCTTCATCTCTAACTTGCTCGAACGCCTGGTCCACTCCCGTCTTACCAGCTATCTCTCAGATAACTCTCTTCTCGACCCTCTTCAATCTGGTTTCCGCTCTTTACACTCTACTGAAACTGCCCTCACTAAAGTCTCTAATGACCTATTAACAGCTAAATCTAATGGTCACTACTGCATGCTAATTCTCTTGGATCTCTCCGCAGCATTCAACACTGTGGATCATCAGCTCCTCCTCACTATGCTCCGCTCCATCGGCCTCAAGGACACTGATCTCTCCTGGTTCTCCTCCTATCTCTCTGACCAATCCTTCACTGTATCTTTTGCTGGTTCCTCCTCCTCTCACCTTCCCCTTACTGTTGGAGTTCCTCAAGGATCAGTCCTAGGCCCCCTCCTCTTCTCTTTGTATACTGCCCCTATTGGACAAACAATAAGTAGATTTGGTTTCCAGTACCATCTTTATGCTGACGACACCCAATTATACACTTCTTCTCCTATTATCATGCCAACCTTTTTAGAAAACACCAGTGATTGTCTTACCGCTGTTTCTAACATCATGTCCTCCCCTCTATCTGAAACTGAACCTGTCAAAAACTGAACTCCTCGTGTTTTCTCCCTCTATTAACCTACCTTTGCCTGACATTGCCATCTCCGTGTGCAGTTCCACCATTACTCCAAAGCAACATGCCCGCTGCCTTGGGGTCATACTTGATTCTGAGCTTTCCTTCACCCCCCACATCCGATCACTGGCTCGTTCTTCTTATCTGCATCTCAAAAACATTTCTAGAATTCGCCCTTTTCTGACTTTCGACTCTGCAAAAACTCTTACTGTTTCACTTAAGGTACCGTCACATTAAGCGACGCTGCAGCGATATAGACAACGATGCCGATCGCTGCAGCATCGCTGTTTGGTCGCTGGAGAGCTGTCACACAGACAGCTCTCCAGCGACCAATGATGCCGAAGTCCCCGGGTAACCAGGGTAAACATCGGGTTACTAAGCGCAGGGCCACGCTTAGTAACCCGATGTTTACCCTGGTTACCATTGGAAATGTAAAAAAAAAAAACCACTACATACTTACATTCCGGTGTCTGTCGCGTCCCCCGGCCTCAGCTTCCCTGCACTGTGTAAGCGCCGGCCGTAAAGCAGAGCGGTGACGTAACCGCTGTGCTCTGCTTTACGGCCGGCCGGTGCTGACACAGTGCAGGGAAGCTGACGCCGGGGGACGCGACAGACACCGGAATGTAAGTATGTAGTGTTTTTTTTTTTACATTTACAATGGTAACCAGGGTAAACATCGGGTTACTAAGTGCGTCCTCACGCCTCCTGAGGAAGTCTCGACGAAACGTGCGTTGGGGCGGCGGGGACCAATTGTTTCCCACACACAGTCGGCTCACTTTGAGTAAGTATATCATGTCTCTTTTTTCTTAGTGTGGTCTGCTTTGTTGGTCCAATTCTGGGTTACATAATATGCACTATGCACCTTCTTACTTATATGCAAACCATAGCTTTATTCACATGCTGCTATATGGACATTTATGCCCAGTATATACACTTTGGTGACTTATGAGACATTGATTGATTACTATTGATTGACTTATATGCCGAAACTTGTGGACTGTTGTGTCGGTTACATTGTGTCCTGCAATACAGGTTTTCAGTGGTTCTCTTTTTAATATTTATATGTCTGTGATTTTTCTGTGGAATACTGTGTAATAAATTATTTAAGGATTATACTCATTTGTGGTTCTTTGTTACCATTATGTTGATGTCAATACTTAGGCAGTTAACTGGTTCATTCAGCTTTGCATGAACACCTGAGCCTTACACTATAGCTGGTCCGAATAAGTAAAGCAATTGTTACCATCCACCTCTCGTGTCTCCCCTTTTCCTCATAGTTTGTAAGCTTGCGAGCAGGGCCCTCATTCCTCCATGTATCTGTTTTGAACTGTATTCCTGTTATGCTGCAATGTCTATTGTCTGTACAAGTCCCCTCTATAATTTGTAAAGCGCTGCGGAATATGTTGGCGCTATATAAATAAAAATTATTATTATTATTATTATAAAAGAAAATAAAAATATTTAGGAAGTGTTTAAATTGTTAAAAATACCTTAGGAAGATATAAGCACACATTATATAATTGCAGGACATTTGATCAGATGCCCATCACTACTAAGCGCACCTGTGTTTTTCTCCTCGCACAGATGCATCTCAGTATTTCTGATGATATTCTGGCAGGTCTGTTTCTACAGTAACTAGAACTTTTCTAAAAGTATGGTGCCGGCATTTCCTGAGGTGATTCAGGAGGAAGTGAAATAAATTTGAACAGATAGTTGACTTGATTACACTTTTTCCTTTCTGAAAAGGGCTCTGTGGGGACAGCCAATGAAAATGTTATTTTTTCCGAGCCTTTCAGAAAACCCGGGAGGGACTGGAAGTTTGCTCTATGTCCCTACTGATAATTCAAATTACTGTCAAGTATAATATTACATTGCAGTTTGTTTGTTAGTATGTTTTTGCACTAGTATGTGTGTTTTTCCTCAAAGCCTCTATAGAAATATATTAATGAGGGGTATCAAAAGATCTGGATAAATATGCAATAGTTATTTCCAGTTACAAGGGAGATAATTGGGTGCCATAACTGCATACACATATGAATCTCAATTTGCTTGTTTTTAGGCGTATTTATTACAAATAAACTTCCCATGTATATATTATATTGTAGTCTCTCTTTTAGCATGATACATTTGTTAAAAAACATGGTTGGTGAGTGTGGCCATTTTCTGATAAATCTGTCAAACTTTATGAGCATGCATGTAGTGTCAAAGAAAACCATAATTCTCACTTTTCTTGTCGATGCACCCTGGTTCTGGATCACTAACGGCCCCTTAAAGTATAAACTGAGGATGCCGACATTCACAGAGTCCATAGCAGGGACATTGTAAAACTTTGCCAACGTATCTCAGCCTGGCATGTGAAATTTCTGAGAGTGTTAGGGAATGATTCAGCACATATTATTTCAGGTTTGGACCGCTTATCTTTTAAGACACTAGCAATGGACATTTCATTTAGACATACGTATGAAATATTTATTTCATCCGACTCAACCCTTTCAGAGTCATGCTTAAATCAAGTATGCTTTATTTCCAAATACCTTCCATTTGTGGAGGTCAGGAGACACCAATACAACCCTTGGCAAAATTATGTAATCACCGGCCTTGGAGTATGTTCATTCAATTGTTTAATTTTGAAGAAAAAAAGCATATCATAGACATGGCAAAAAACTAAAGTCATTTTAAATGGCAACTTTCTGACTTTAAGAAACACTAAAAGAAATCCATTAAATGCCCGCTGTCAAATGCTGGGAGCAGCATTTAATAAGCGCTTCCGGCAATCGTGCCGGTAATCCGTCCACCGGAGACTCCGTCACATGATCGTGGGTCATCGGTGGGTTGGCATGACAACCAGAGGTCTCCTGGAGACCTCTACGGTTGACACTTCTGACTTTCTACAAAAAAACCCTGTTTGGGAGAGAAGAAAAGACAAATCGCGGCGCCCTAAGTGCGTAAACACAATATTATAGTCTTTAAAGGGTGCACAATTTTATGCACTCACCTGATAAAAGACTAAAATGGCTTTAGATCGTGTATCCTCCAGATTCCCTCTGAGATACTTTTCAATATACAGGGCTTGCAGCTTGCCTCGGGTGGATCCAAGTGAGAGAGCCAGAGTAAGGCTCACACAGGATGAGTAGTTCAAGAAAAACACATCCAGCCCATGAATGGCAGCGCTTCCCAGGACTCACATTCAAAGATGATATTTCATATTTTTTTATTTCATAACTTAAAATAAAAGAGATACAACGCGTTTCGGATACAGTATATATCCTTCTTCAGGTATCATAAAAACACAGTACAAATCCTACTAGTATAAAATTCAATTACACTTATATATAGTATCAAACCTTTTATCCCAGTCTCAGAAACTTGATTTGGGGTGTGGACCAAGTTCAGGAAAACACCCACTGATTGATACAGCCATGTTAACATTGATGCAAGAAAGAGAGCAAAAAAATATATATATATCAAAGAAAAAAAATATATATAAAAAAAAAAACACAAGAAAAAGATAAATAAATAAATAAATAAATAAAAATAAAAAATAAAAAATAAAATATCCTTTAAACTCTCTCTATGATATCATTCAATCCATTTGGAAATAATGTTCCCAAACGATATATCCAAAACGTTTCTTTCCTGTTTAAAAGAGCATTCCTGTTTGCAACTCCAGAGGGTATCTGCTCCACTGGAGTTACTTTTATGTTAAAAAATTTATTATGTTTAAGTAGTAGATGCCTTGAGAGACTATGTTTTAAAAAGCCATTTTTTGCTCTATTTCTGTGGCCATTAATGCGGGACCGCAGTGTCTGTACAGTGCGTCCCACATACTGCAAACCACAACTGCATGTGATGACATATACAACATGATCACTACTACAGGTGAGTCTTTGTGAGATTTCAAAGACATCACCAGTATTATTGCATTTAATAGTTTTAGCCCCATGATCTAGGATCCCACAGGTGCAACATTTTTTGGAGTTACATTTAAAAACTCCGGTGCCTTGAAGAACTCCACATAAAATTTGATCCTTATTTTTATAAATGCTTTTTCTTTTTGGATCCAACTGTTTTTTTAATTTACTGGGGGCCACCAAATTTTTCAAAGTTTTTCCCCTTCTATATGTAATCCCTGGTTTATCAGGGAGATGTTTTCCCAAGACAGAGTCACGCTTCAAGATGTACCAATATTTAGAAAGCACAGTTCTTATGATTTTATTGCCCCTATTGAATGTTGTCACAAAATTCAATTTCCAGCGATCATCACTTTTTTCCTTACCAGTAGTCAAAGTATCCCCCTTCCTGGTTTTTCCTTTTAAACATTCCTCCTGTGTTTTTATTTTGTTGTCCCTTTATGCACCATTTATCAAATTTTCGGGTATCTTTTTTCCTTGAATTTTCTTTTTAAAATTTTAGACTGAGTTACATAATCAGATTCTCTCGTACAATTCTTTCTGATGCGATAAAATTGGCTGTGGGGTATATTAACCTTCCACTTCTTGTAATGTGCACTATTGAAATCTAAAAAGCCATTTGAATCCACTTTTTTGAAGTGGGATTTTGTGATTTTTTTACCACTATGGCTGATCTCTAAATCAAGAAATACCATTTTTTTTTTTATTAATTTGTGATGTAAAGGTAATCCCCCAGGTGTTATTATTGAGCTCCTTTATGAATTGTGCCGCTTCCTCCTCTGTCCCCTTCCATATGATAATCAGATCATCTATGAAGCGCTTGTAGAGCCTTATTTTGTCATAGAAAACAGGCTTAGAAAGTGACGATGAGGACTCGAATCGCCCCATGAATAAGTTTGCGAAACTTGGCGCGACCCGAGTCCCCATCGCGGTGCCGAGCAACTGTAAGTACAGTACGCCTTCAAAAATGAACACATTGTGTTCAAGAATGAATTTCAGACCCTTTAGCAGAAAATCTCTTTGTTCGGGGAGCATCTCTGTCTCTGCTAAATAAAAACCCACTGCATTTACCCCCATTTCGTGATCTATGTTGGAATATAATGAATTAACATCCAATGAGATAAAGGAATAGTTATCTTCCCATTCAATATCCCTCAGTTCCTCGATTAATTGTGTGGAATCTCTCAAATATGAAGGAAGAGACTTTACTAGATCTTGTAAAAACAAGTCAATATAATGAGAAAGATGACAGGTTAAAGACCCTATTCCTGATATAATTGGTCTACCAGGTGGTTTTTCACAGTTCTTATGCACTTTTGGTAGATGATAAAATAACGCCATGGTTGGTGCAGGATTTGATAAAAATCTTTTTTCTGTTTTATTGAGAATGTTCCTCTCATAGGCTTCCTTAATCATATGGTGATAGTCCTGAACAAAGGATTGTGTAGGATCTTCTTTTAGAATTTTGTAATATCTCATATCAGACAATATGTTCAAAGCTTCCTCAATATAGTCAGATCTGTTTTGCACAACTACTCCCCCTCCTTTATCAGCTTGCCTTATTACTATATCTCTATTTTGTCTCAAATCCTCCAATGCCATTTTCTCTCTTTTAGAGATATTGTTCTCCTTTTTTATCTTGTTTTTTCCAATTCCATACTTTTGGATTTTATGTTTATTATTATTATTTTCCCATTTCCTAAATTCTTCAGATACTAATGAAAAAAAAGTATCTATATTTGGTTCTCTGTGTTGATGAGGATTAAATACAGATTTTGGGTGTACCTCCTTGTGGATATATTCCCTTTCTTTGTTTGTCTCTATTGGGATCAGTATTTTTTTGGGATCCCCAATGTCCCCATTTTTTTCGTTCAGCAAGAAAACAGCGGCACCATGAGAGTAAAAATCCGCCTATATACTTCTGTAAACTGCCAAAAAGATTACCGCTAAGCTATAGACTATGTGTGAGTGAATTAACCTCCATTAACCTATATAAGAATTAAAGTGCGCAGTGCATAAAGTGCAGTATAGGATGTGTGTTCACAACATTATAGTATATACATTATTACAAAAAGACTTACTTTAAAATATTACTATGATGTGCCATGAAGATCAAAAAGATCAGTTATAAAAGAAGCCCCAATAATTACAGTGCATAAAGTGCTGTAATACATACAGTTTACAAAAGTATATAGGCGGATTTTTACTCTCATGGTGCCGCTGTTTGTTGTTTCTCTTACCTCATAGACTGTTTCCATGGATTCAGCGCACGCGCGGTTGCCCCACTCTCTGACGCTTGGATGAGTGGCCACTTGGAGACTCGCGCATGCGCCGTCTATCTGACGGCCCATGTCGGCTTGCGCTCCACGGCCGCGGATTCATGCGTCTCAGTGACGAGCGGTGTCGGCCGCGTGTGCGCAACGTTAATCCTGGAATCTATTCACCGGCAGACTTATACCAGCTGTGGTGTCGCATTAGGGTCGCGTAGTACGGACTGATGATTGGCCGGCTTCACTTTAAAACCGGGTCCACTCCTCCCCAACGCACGCCTCCTGACGAAGAAGCGAAACGTGCGTTGGGGCGGCAGGGACGCCACATATACAAGATACGATCGCATGTAAGTGCTGGTTTTTATTACTGTTTGTGTCAATGCTACTAGTAATTTTTCAGGGCGTTTTGTTGTGCCCCTACACTTGGTAGTAGATAGCATTGTGGACACTAGTCTTTGGATATTAAATAGCAGTGCAAGCACTTTACTAGATCTTCAGTCACATATACATCCAGAGTGGCTTTGTCCCTGCTTTCTTAGTAGTCACCTTGTTTTGTATTTTTACCTGTATTAATGCTCAATAAAAGTTTTTTCTTGGATACTGGCACTGTATACTGGTTTCTCTCTATGTTGTTCTAGTACTGTTCAGTTTTATGTGCCTTTGGATATAATTTGGGTTTGATGTTATGGTTATGTAAAAAAGTAAATAAAAGTAGACAAACAAGTGTAACTTGGATACATAAGGCCACATTGTTTTTAATAAGGTATTTAAATTACAAATACATATAAATAACCAACATATCAAACTCAACTAGAATAGTTCAATTTCATAGAATAACAAAACCAACTATTTGACTCATTAAATCAGCTCATACTACAAGCGGAGTGATACAATCCCAAAAGTCATGATGGCTAACACTGTTGATTTCTCAATAGCAACAAAAAGAGTTAATAGCCCTTTTTCAAAGCCTTCTAATTCTTAATATCTTCAAGATAAACCAAGAATGGCATTAACTTAACTATTTCTCTGTTTACTTTCTTTCAGATCTTATCCAGAAAATTCTATTGAGAAACTGACCAACATATCCTTGGAATAATTTCTTAAAAACACAACTTGGTGCCATCAAAAAACCTTTTGAAGTCATTTTAATTTTTTTTATCTCGGAAATCAAATTGAAAGATTTGTTTCCAATGATATTACCCCCCCTTCCCCGTGTGAACAATGACTTAATGAGGAACAGTTCAAATAGCAATATTCAACAGTAAATGCTTTTGAACACCCCGCCATTTATGTCCTCTGAAACCAAACCAATTAACCTGAAAATAATCTAGATAAGTGATGAGAGAGTATGCTCGTTACTCGGGTTTCTCAGAGCATGCTCGGTTGATTTCCGAGTATTTTGGCAAGCTCGGAGATTTAGTTTATGTCGACACAGCTGCATGATTTGCGGCTGCAAGACAGCTTGTATACATATGGGGGTTGCATAACATACAGTCAATCCCCACATGTATTCAAGCTGTCTAGCAGCCGCAAATCATACAGCTGCATCGACATAAATTAAATCTCAGAGCACGCCAAAATAAACGGAGACCACCTGAGCATGCTCGGAGAAACCTGAGTAATGAGCATACTCGCTCATCACTAATTTAGATCCAAGTCCAATTGCCTGAATAACTTCCAAAAAGTGCCTTCTGCTGGGCCTAAAAAAGAAAGTATGTGTCACGTCTCCCGCATTCCCCTCTGGCTCTTCTCATACTTACCTGTCCCGGCGCGTCACTGCCGCCGCTTCTCCTGGGTCTTCTTCCGGCTCCCGGCTTGCGCATTCATCTCTGCGTGCTCCCGGGTTGTCCACACGCCGCCTGGTCTCCTCTCTTCTTCCTTCCTCGCTGGACCCTGGTTCTCGGCGCCGGCGCGTGCGCACTTCTCCTTCCCTCAGGCTGGTCTCCGCTCTCTCCGCTCCTCCCCTTCCTGATCCTGGAGGGATTCTGACCCAGAAGTGCTGCGCTACTCCTGCTATATCAGGTAGCCTCTCCACCTACTCTTTGCCTGATTGTCATTTGTCCTCATTTGCCCCAAGTCCCGCTATACCCAGCGCTGTCCTGTGCGTCAACCATACCTTGCGCTGTCCTGTGCGTCCACCATACCTTGCTCAGTCTTATGCATCTATCTTACCTTGCCTGTTCTGTGTTACCGCCATACCCTGTCTGCCCTGTGTCTCCGTTTTAGCCAGTTCAGCGTCTTCTCCGCTCCTACTTTCTTTCTCCGAGTATCAGCTCCCGCAGCAATAGTCTCCCTCTTGCCTGCCCCTAACGCTCCCTGTATTGGGAGTGGTCCACCGGGTTAGCTCACCCTTGGGAGGTTCGTTGTCGTGGTCCTGTGGGTTCACTCTAGGAGGTTCGGAAGATCTGACAGTATGCCATGGTATCTAGATAAAAAATTTAGCTCAACCTAAAATAATAGAAATAAAAAATAAAAGTTACCGTAAACACAGGCCAAGACTAACATAAAGATGTAATTTACCAGACCTGTTCAATTCCATCCACCAAAATATCTGTTCAAAATTGCAGTAAACTGGAATTTCATTGATGGAATAGTATACAAATGCACAAACACAGGACCAACAGCATTAGGAATCTCCCAAAGATAATCAGACAGCTTCCATTGAGCATTACCACCTCCTATTTCTGCAACACTCAACCAAACTCTTTGTTCTAGCTGATCAGTTTTAGATTTTTTTAATAATCTAAACTCATCCTTTATCATAACCAAATGGCTGAATAAAAGTCCCTAGTCCTTCGTTTTATTAGCTGAATTTATTTTACTTATTTTAAGAGCTGCAAAAAGAAGATAAAAAATGACTTTGACTAAACCAACTTCAAAGAATGAAGAAATAACCCCTTCTTCTGAACTAGAAATAATCTAAGTCAATAAGTTTATTAGGCTCAATATCTTACCCAGGAAAGAAAGCACACACGGAAACAAAAAGCTGTCAATCAATGCTGTAGGTGGGCTATACAGAGCTCACTATCCAGTCAACTGGTTGACCTGCAGCAGATAAAACTGTTAAGGTACCTTCACACTAAACAACTTCACAACGATATCGCTAGCGATCCGTGACGTTGCAGCGTCCTGGCTAGTGATATCGTTATGTTTGACACACAGCAGCGATCAGGCCCCTGCTGTGATGTCGTTGGTCGCTGCAGAAAGTCCAGAACTTTATTTCATCGCTGGACTCCCTGCAGACATCGCTGGATCGGCGTGTGTGACACCGATTTAGCGATGTCTTCACTGGTAACCAGGGTAAACATCAGGTTACTAAGCGCAGGGCCGCGCTTAGTAGCCCGATGTTTACCCTGGTTACCATCGTAAAAGTAAAAAAAACAAACACTACATACTTACCTTCAGCTGTCTGTCCCCGGCGCTGTGCTTCTCTGCACTCCTCCTGCATCCTATGTCAGCGTCGGCCAGCCGGAAAGCAGAGCGGTGACGTAACCGCTCTGCTTTCCAGCCGCTGTGCTCACAGTCAGTGCAGGAAAGCAGAGCGCCGAGGGACAGACAGCGGAAGGTAAGTATGTAGCGTTTGTTTTTTTTACTTTTACGATGGTAACCAGGGTAAACATCGGGTTACTAAGCGCGGCCCAAAGCTTTAACATGTTGGCTGTTTTTATTTTTCCAGTTAATCACTAAAGCTACTACTCCATTTGTGGGGTGTGGCCAGCTAGTTAATCACTCTTACTTCCCCTCCCCATTGATCCTCCATTTTAGATGAAGGCATCTTGGTAGGAGATAATGACAGCCCCCTTAGTTGGGCTTTGAATTCCTGTATCAAGAATTTCACTTCAGCATAAAGATCCTCAATCCCCGGTGCTGTGGGCTTTGATGGAGACGAAAAGGGAGCGGGCCCTCTCTCTCCCCGTGTCCTGTCTGGCCCCTGCTGTGGAGATTCAGAATCTTTTACTGAAAAGATTTCATTATATGACACAGCTGACTTTCTATTAAGTCCTCTCTTTTGATACAATTTCCACATTGCGTCAGTTCCAATCCCATCTATTTTATCGCTGTGGACGCCATCCTTTATTAAGGCCCTAAACATATATTTTCTGGTAATACGGGTCCTAGGATTGTAATTACTTTTGACATCATTCTGCTCTTCAGCAGGAAAATTACCCTTTTGCTTGGGACCCCAATCTCCAAGATCCCTTAACTGTCGAATTGCCTCCAATGTACTGGCGATTGTTTTCCCTGTCTGATTTACCATTAGCATCATCATGACATGTTTATAAGCTGGAGGGGCGTTTCTAATGATACGATTTCTAACAGATACACTTACAACAACTTGCATGTAATCATCATAGGTGTTTGCTGAAATAGCATTTTTCATGACCACCTCCTTCAACCTCTGAGCACAATCTTTCAACGTAAACCAAGGTTTTTCATTGGGCGGCCAGTCCGCCTCAGATGGGTATTTATGCTGCAATGCCATAGCCACAACATCAAGCATACTACACACCACATGTGGTTGCTGGATTATCAAAGTACGAAATGCCTCCTTCACTACAGGCTCATGACTGAGTTGGACAAATTTGGGGCCATCCACAGCGTCCACCTGTACTCCATGAGCCCCCGTCTCCCATAATCTGACTGCCCAAGCTACCAGGGATTCATTTGACTTTTGGGAAAAACGATCATGAAGGTCATTAAGCTCCTTCTGACTGTAATCCTCTACTGCATTCTCATTCCGTCTGCCTGTCGCTGTCTCTACAATCCGTCTCCGATATATAGGATGAGCTTTCACTGGGTTAAGAGGAGAATCAATTTCCCTCTTCCCATGGAAATGTTCATCCTCAGACTCAGGATCAGTGATGTTTTCGCAGTCAGTTGAATTCAAAATATCACCATCCCACTGATCAAGGTTCCACTCTATCCCTGCTTTGGCTATGGCCAAAGCTACTTTGTTTTTATTCACCTTCCCTCCCCTCTTTCTGTATTTATACTCTGCTACACGTACGGCAGCCTTTTCTGCAACATGCTGATATCCATCACATCTGTCCATTAATAACTTATTCTGACATTGTGCTCTAACCAATGCATTCTGGGCCTCACACAACTGTTTTTCCAATTTCTGGACTTTTGTTAACATACGTATTCTTTCCTCATGCTGTTTTCTATATGCAGACAACAATATCCATCCGCGCCTAGCAATATCGCCCAACTCTTTATCTTTCTCCACTTTAACTTTCTGTAAGCATGCAACAACATCAGCAGGTTCAGCATCCTTCAAACATTTGTCCCATGATTCACCCAAACCAGCACTGTGCGACCACTTGGTTGCCAAAATATCATAGGGAGCCTGTTCCCAACCTGGAATCTCAATAGACTCACTCACAGCCACCTTTTTCTTAAAGAGAGGCATGTTTTACACAATATCACACTATCACACAGAGTCCTGTTAATATTATAAATTTCTGAGCCTTCTGCGTATCCTGCCGACTACGCCAATTATGTATTGCCAAGTTTTTAGGACTAAGGTTCAGATACGACTTTAAAGAAGGCTACTATTTGCGATATAACGCAATTTTATTTCAAAGTACAAAATTAAAGGAATAATATGATTGGATAGTATGATTGCATACACATTTATATATTTTAAGATACAAAGTACATACAGTATAAGGATTAAATACATATAATGATTAAGTACATATACTCACATCATCAGTCACCAAGGAGCTTTTAAACATCATCTGTCTGGAAAATCAGAGAAGCAACACCAAGACAGAGAACCCCTAGAAAATTCTCAACACTGCACGGGCGTCCCCGCTTATGCAGGTATCAAACACTGTACACATGTAAGTACAGGTATAGCAGTTTATGCCTCCGTCTTAGTCAGGTTTCTCTGGCCTTATATAGTGATTTGCACTATGTTACATTTGGCTTCACCCTGCCCTTCAAGTGGCCAGCTTTCAAGATAGGATGAGACCAAGATATCAGTCATACATCAGACAATGGGCCATAAACCCATAGATACATAAAAGCCCACAAGGGTTAGATAACCCACCTCAGACGGAGGTTAAGTAAACCTTACTGTTTTACAATAACAAACAAACTTAAAACAGTTTGTAAACCCAAAGGTCTTCAGACGATAAATAAACAGCTCTCAAGATTGTGTCACAATGAGCATTGTCTGTCTGTAAATGTATAGCAAGAAATGTGGCTCTGTAATAGTCTGAATGCGTTCAGTATATTTCAAAATGGACTCAAAATAGCCATTTTTATTTTCACATTACAGCTTAGTAACCCGATGTTTACCCTGGTTACCGGCATCGTTGGTCGTCGTTGTCGGTATCGCTGCAGCGTCGCTTAGTGTGAAGGTACCTTTAGTTTATCAAAAGTGCAAGCAACCCATGAAGCGAGACATTACTGTAATCAGGTTCTATGCCCCTATGTCAGGGACATCCAACTCAAATGCACAGACAGGCCAAAATTAAAAGATTGGACAAAGTTTTGGGACAACCTTGATAATTATTGAAAAAAAAGTCTACAATTGAGGGAGTGTTTCCTTATCATCAAATATAATAATGAACCTGTCACGCCGTTCTGTCTGTATCTGGTTTTCGGCGTGACAATGCATATGTTTGTTTTAACTATTTACTCTTTTCCCCCTAATTTGAGCTGGGATACTGTTGGCTGTTACCTGAATGGAGTCTTCTCAGTTCTCTGCTCTGCTGTGCAGTCGTACATTGGGCGTTTAGGTATTTGTCTCTGCTGTGATTATGTTCCTGGAATCCCTTTGCATCTGGAGCCTCACTCCCAGTGATTTTGAGTCTCTTGAAACCGGTGTTTCTGCTGAGCATCTACAACTCTGTGCTCTGACTACCATGCGGTGTTAACCCCGTCTGGCTCATGTCCAGTACGGCGGTGTTTGCACCATCATGTTTAAGTTCCTTCCTAGGTCCGATGCCTGGAGCCTGACGACCGCAGTCTGGAACCTGATGACCGCTGTCTGGAGCTTGGAGCCTGATGTCTCTGGTGATGTCCTGTCTGTACCCTGATGTCCTGCCTGTGTCTTGATGACCTCATGGACCCTGATTTCCTGATATCCTGTCTGTTCCCTGATGTCCTGATGTCCTCCCTGTCTCATATCCTGATGTAACTGATGCCCTGGGCTGCCATGCCAGTGTCCCAGATGACGACCTGGGCTGCCACGTCAGTGTTCCAGATGTCTATCTGGTATTCCTGATGTCCTGATGTAACCTGATTACCTGGGCTGCCACGCCAGTGTCCCAAGTGATGACCTGGGCTGCCACGCCAGTGTCCCAGATGTCTGTCCAGTATTCCTGTGTCCTGATGCCCTGCCTGTGTCCTGATGTCCTGATGTCCTCCCTGTCTCATATCCTGATGTAACTGATGCCCTGGGCTGCCATGCCAATGTCCCAGCCGACGACCTGGGCTGCCACGTCAGTGTTCCAGATGTCTATCTGGTATTCCTGATGTCCTGATGTAACCTGATTACCTGGGCTGCCACGCCAGTGTCCCAAGTGATGACCTGGGCTGCCACGCCAGTGTCCCAGATGTCTGTCCAGTATTCCTGTGTCCTGATGCCCTGCCTGTGTCCTGATGTCCTGATGTCCTCCCTGTCTCATATCCTGATGTAACTGATGCCCTGGGCTGCCATGCCAATGTCCCAGCCGACGACCTGGGCTGCCACGTCAGTGTTCCAGATGTCTATCTGGTATTCCTGATGTCCTGATGTAACCTGATTACCTGGGCTGCCATGCCAGTGTCCCAGCTGATGACCTGGGCTGCCACGCCAGTGTCCCAGATGTCTGTCCAGTATTCCTGTGTCCTGATGCCCTGCCTGTGTCCTGATGTCCTTAGGTCTTTCCTGATTCCAGATGTCCTGATGTCCTGTCAGTACCCTGATGTCCTGCCTGTGTCTTGATGACCTCATGGACCCTGATGTCCTGATATCCTGTCTGTTCCCTGATTTCCTGATGTCCTCCCTGTGTCTGATATCCTGATGTAACCTGATTACCTGGGCTGCCACGCCAGTGTCCCAGCCGTCGACCTGGGCTGCCACGTCAGTGTCCCAGATGTCTATCCAGTATTCCTGATGTCCTAATGTCTTACCTGCATCCTGATGACCTCGTGTTCCCTGATGTCCTTCCTATGTTCTATGTCCTGATGTAACTGATGACCTGGGCTGCCATGCCAGTGTCCCAGCTGATGACCTGGGCTGCCATGCCAGTGTCCCAGATGTCTCAGAGTAACATATCCACAAGAAAAAAGTCTGAATCTAGGAACAGGTTACAAACTGAAAAATGGGAGATGAAATGCATAATGGAATAAGGAATGCTAAAGAATGTCTAGTACAACTTTTTAACCCCAAATAATTACTAACATATGCAAAAATATATTTTTCAACACCAAATGTGTCTATAGCTTTAAACGCCTTTCTACCATTGGACGTACTATTCCGTCCATGTGACCTGGGCCCTAATTCCCATGGACGGAATAGTAAGTCACATGTGACCAGCCGCGTTCCCGGGGGGGAGCGCGGCCTATCGCGGCCGGGTGTCAGCTAATTATCACAGCTGACATCAGGCACTATGTGCCAGGAGCGGTCACGGACTGCTCCCGGCACTTTAACCCCCGGAACACTGCAATCAAACAAGATCTCCGCGCTCCGGTGGCATAGGGAACCATCACGCAAGGAGGGGGCTCCCTTTGTGCTTCCCTGAGACCCTCACAGCGCGATGTGATCGCGTTGTTTCGAGGGCCTCCTCCTTGCAGGCCCCCGGATCCAAGATGGCCACGGGGTCCTTCCGGGTCCTGCAGGGAGGTGGCTTGTCCGTACCTGCTGAGAGCAGGCGCCGGCAAGCCTACTGCACTGCCTGTCAGATCGCTGATCTGACATAGTGCTGTGCGAAGTGGGACAAAGTAAAAGAGTAAAAAAAAAGTTAATGTGTAAAAATATTTTTACAAAAATTCCTAAATAAAGAAAAAAAATATTGTTGCAATACATACATTTCTTTATATAAATAAAAAAACAATAAAAGTACACATATTTAGCATTGATGCGTCCCTAACGACTAGACCCATAAAACTGTCCCAGTAGCTAACCCCTTCAATGAACAATGTAAAAAAAAAAAAAAAAAAAAAAAAAACGAGGCAAAAAACAATGCTTGATCATCATACTGCCGAACAAAAAGTGGAATAACACGCGATCAAAAAGATGGATATAAAAAAAAATACATGGCACCACTGCAAAAGTCATCTTGTCATGCAGAAAACGAGCCACCACATAGTGTCATCAGCAAAAAAATAAAAAAGTTACGGCCCTCAGAATAAAGCGATGCAAAAATAATTATTTTTTATATAAAATAGTTTTTATTGTATAAAAGCGCAAAAACATAAAAAAAATAGATGAGGTATCGCTGTAATCGTACTCACCCGAAGAATAAAACTGTTTTATCAATTTTACAAAAAGCAGAATGGTATAAAGCACCCCCCCAAAAGAAATTCATGAATTGCTGGTTTTTGTTCATTCTGCCTAACAAAAATCAGAATAAAAAGCGAGCAAAAAATGTCATGTGCCCCAAAATGGTAACAATAAATACGTCAACTCGTCCTGCAAAAAACAAGACCTCACGTGACTCTGTGGACCAAAATATGGAAAAATTATAGCTCTCAAAATGTTGTTATGCAAAAAATATTTTATGGACACAGACGGTCGCTTCCAGCTTGGGATGCCTAGCCACTGCAGACCCCTTACTTTGCACAGACTTATTCTGACAATTTATGTGCCTGTTGGCACTTCCTTCTATGTGACTCCCCTGATGATTCTCCATGACGGGAGTTGAAACGCGTAGGGAGGAAGAAATTGGACTTTAAAGGATTGAGGACTCTGCCTTCATATACATTGGATGTGTTGGTCCCCCATAGTGAGGTCCATTTGGGGCCTGTCCTTGTCAGGACAGGAGTTACACAGGGGCTACAGGGTAGATATTTGAACCCCAGCTGTGCCTCTGCCTTACAACCCTGGATCTCTTTTGTGTCATTTGGAAGTATACGGTGTCCGGCAGCTTGGGTGAGATCAAACCATTACGTTTTTATATTGAGCACTGGTTCACCTGAGCACTTTATTCATTGTTTGAGTCCTGTTGGGTGCGCATTTTTTAACATTTTATCATTAAAGGTTATGTTTTATTTAGTGGATATCCTCCACAGCTGATTCTGTCTTGAGCCAGAGGGTACTTGTATGGTGTGACTATTGCACACTATTGCTTCTCTTTTTTTCCATAGATTATGCCCCATACAATGCTGTATAAAGGTTGATGGCCCCATAAAATGCTCCATAGATTATGCCCCATAAGATGCTCCATAGATTATGCCCCATAAGATGCTCCATAGATTATGCCCCATAAAATGCTCCATAGATTATGCCCCATAAGATGCTCCATAGATTATGCCCCATAAGATGTTTCATAGATTATGCCCCATAAGATGCTCCATACATTATGCCCCATAAGAGGCTCCATAGATTATGCCCCATATGCTGCGATTAAAATAAAAAAATCACATACTCACCTCCTGTTGCTCAGGCACCCGAAACTTGCGATAGTCACCTTCCCTGTTCCACCGCTGCGCGCCGCTCCATCTTCCGCGTCCCCTGCAGTGACTGTTCAGGCAGAGGGTGGCACGCACTAAACACATCATCGCACCCTCTGACCTGAACAGTCACAGCCAAAGGACGCGGAAGACGGAGCGGCACCCGGCGGTGGAACGTGGTCAGGTGACTATCGGAATGCTCACCCTCCCCAGTTATACTCACCTGCTCCCGTCGCAGTCCCTGGCAGCTTCTCACTGTCAGATGGTCTCTGGGAGCCGGCAGCTTCTTTCTATGTTCAGCGGTCACGTACTGCTCATTAAAGTAATGCATATGCATCCATATTCATTACTTTAATGAGCGGTACCACGTGACCGCTGAACATAGGAAGAGCTGCCCGGAGACCATCGGACTTGCAGAGACCGCATCAGGAGCAGGTGAGTATGTGACGGCTGCTACTCCCCTTCCCTCGCTGACAATGACTCGAGTATAAGCCGAGAGGGGCACTTTCAGCCTAAAAAAATGGGCTGAAAATCTCAGCTCATACTCGAGTATATACAGTATTTCCTTTTTCCCATTAGAGTTATTGTTGGGGCTAAAGTTAGGGTTAGGGTTGGGGCTAAAGTTTTAGGGTTGGGGCTAAAGTTAGGGTAAAGGTTTGGGCTAAAGTTAGGGTTAGGGTTGGGGCTAGAGTTGGGGTTAGGTGTTGTGAATTCTGCATTTGGGCTCCCTCCTGTGGTTGTAGATGGTAATGCAGTTGTGCCTGGACTGCAGGATTGGACAGGTGTATCTGCTAATTGCAAGGCTAACTGGGGTATTTAGCTTTGCAGGACTCTTTAGTCCCTGCCAGTTGTCAATGTTTCTTGTGAAGAGTTGGACCACTTTCTGGCTTCTCCTGACCGCTGCCAATTTCAGCAAAGATAAGTGTTTGGTTTTTGTTTCTGTGGCACACTGCCTGTGTGCTTGTTTCAGTTTTATTCCTGCTCTGATTGTAGGATTCACTGGAGTTGCAGATATACGCTCCTGCATCTTTTAGTAGATGTAGGAAGTTTTGGTATATTCTGCAGTGGATGTTTTGAAGGGTTTTTTACTGACCGCACAGAACTCTGTCCTATCCTGTCCTATCTAGCTAGAGTGGCCTCCTGTGCTAATCCTGTTTTTCTGCCTGTGTATGTTTTTTCCTCTCCTACTCACCGCCAATATTTGTGGGGGGCTGTCTATCCTTTGGGGATTTTCTCTGAGGCAAGATAGTATTCCTATTTCCATCTTTAGGGGTATTTAGTTCTCCGGCTGTGACGAGGTGTCTAGGTGTGTTAGGTACACTCCACGGCTACTTCTAGTTGCGGTGTTAAGCTCAGGATTGCGGTCAGTACAGTGGCCACTTTCTCCAGTGAAAGTTCTCATGCAGTTCCTAGGTCACCGGATCATAACAGTACAACAGTACAACTGGCCAACAATAATAATAATAATCTTTATTTTTATATAGCGCTAACATATTCCGCAGCGCTTTACAGTTTTTGCACACATTATCATCACTGTCCCTCATGGGGCTCACAATCTAGATTCCCTATCAGTATGTCTTTGGAATGTGGGAGGAAACCGGAGTGCCCGGAGGAAACCCACGCAAACACGGAGAGAACATACAAACTCTTTGCAGATGTTGTCCTGGGTGGGATTCGAACCCAGGACCCCAGCGCTGCAAGGCTGCTGTGCTAACCACTGCGCCACCGTGCTGCCCCACTAACAATGAGTTAATTGCATCTCAGAAGAAGGGAGGAAAGGTTTTGAGCCATTTTTTTTCTCAACCTGTTTTGTCTTCTCCTCCCTCTTAATCTCTGGGTGGCTGAGGAACCTAGTACTAACATGAATGTTCAGGACTGGATCAGCTTGCTGCTAGGGTACAGGGTATTTCGGATTATATTGCTCAGACTCCTGCTTTAGAACCTAAGATTCCCACTCCTGATTCATTTTTTGGTGACAGATCCAAATTTTTGAGTTTCAAAAATAACTGTAAACTGTTTTTTGCATTGAGACCCCTGTCCTCTGGTGATCCCATTCAGCAGGTTAAAATCATCATATCCCTGCTGCATGGTGACCCACAGGATTGGGCATTTTCCCTGGAATCTGGCAATCCTGCTTTGCTTAATGTTGATTCTTTCTTTCAAGCATTGGGGTTATTGTATGATGAGCCTAATTCTGTGGATCAAGCTGAGAAGACCTTGTTGGCCCTATCTCAGGGGCAAGAGGCGGCTGAATTGTATTGTCAGAAATTCAGAAAATGGTCTGTGCTGACTAAATGGAATGATGATGCTTTGGCGGCAATTTTCAGAAAGGGTCTTTCTGAATCCATTAAGGATGTTATGGTGGGGTTTCCCACACCCTCCAATCTGAGTGATTCTATGTCTTTGGCCATTCAGATTGACCGGCGCTTGCGGGAACGCAGAACTGTGCGCGCTATGGCGTTATCCTCAGAGCAAATTTCTGAGCCTATGCAGTGTGATAGGATTCTGTCTAAAACGGAACGACAAGGTTTCAGACGTCTCTACAGGTTGTGTTTTTATTGTGGTGACGCTTCTCATGTCATTTCTGTCTGCCCTAAGCGGACAAAAAGGATCGCCAGTTCATTTACCATCAGTACTGTACAACCTAAATTTCTGTTATCTGTGTCCTTGATCTGCTCATTGTCGTCATTTTCTGTCATGGCGTTTGTGGATTCAGGCGCCGCCTTGAATTTGATGGACTTTGACTTTGCTAGGCGTTGTGGTTTTCCCTTGCAGCCTTTGCAGAATCCTATTCCTTTAAGGGGCATTGATGCTACACCCTTGGCTAAAGATAAGCCCCAGTTTTTGATACAGGTGACCATGCGCATGGCACCAGCCCACCAGGAAGATTGTCAATTTCTGGTGTTGCATAATTTGCATGATGCTGTTGTGCTGGGTTTCCCGTGGTTGCAGGTCCATAATCCTGTTTTGGATTGGAAGTCCATGTCTGTAACTAGTTGGGGTTGTCAGGGGGTTCATAATGATGTTCCTCTGATGTCAATCGCCCCTTCTCCCTCTTCTGAAATTCCGAAGTTTTTGTCTGATTTTCAGGATGTATTCGATGAGCCTAAGTGCAGTTTCCCTCCACCGCACAGGGACTGTGATTGTGCTATTGATTTGATTCCAGGCTGTAAGTTTCCTAAGGGTCGACTTTTCAACCTTTCTGTACCTGAACATACCGCCATGTGGAGTTATATTAAGGAGTCTTTGGAGAAGGGGCATATTCGTCCATCTTCTTCACCGTTGGGAGCAGGGTTCTTTTTTGTTGCTAAAAAAGATGGTTCTTTGAGACCCTGTATTGATTATCGCCTCTTAAATAAGATCACGGTCAAGTTTCAATACCCCTTGCCTTTGCTTTCTGATTTGTTTGCTAGGATTAAGGGAGCTAGTTGGTTTACTAAGATTGACCTTCGGGGGGCTTATAATCTTGTTCGTATAAAAAACTGCATTTAACACGCCCGAAGGCCATTTTGAATACCTTGTGATGCCATTCTGACTCTCTAATGCTTCATCTGTTTTTCAGTCCTTCATGCATGATATCTTCCGGAGTTATCTTGATAAATTCTTGATCATTTATTTGGACGATATTTTGATTTTTTCCAATGATTGGGAGTCTCATGTGCAGCAGGTCAGGATGGTATTTCAGATCCTTCGTGACAATGCCTTGTTTGTGAAAGGGTCTAAGTGTCTTTTTGGGGTGCAGAAAGTTTCCTTTTTGGGCTTTATTTTTTCTCCCTCATCTATTGAGATGGATCCAGTTAAGGTTCAGGCCATTCATGATTGGATTCAGCCCACATCCGTGAAGAGCCTTCAGAAATTTTTGGGTTTCTCTAATTTTTATCGCCGTTTCATTGCTAATTTTTCCAGCGTGGTTAAACCCTTGACTGATTTAACTAAGAAGGGCGCTGATGTGGCGAATTGGCCCTCTTCGGCTGTCTCTGCCTTTCAAGAACTTAAACGTCGTTTTTCTTCTGCTCCTGTGTTGCGTCAGCCGGATGTTTCTCTTCCATTTCAGGTTGAGGTTGACGCTTCTGAGATTGGGGCAGGGGCCGTTTTGTCTCAGAGGGATCCTGTTGGTTCCTTGATGAAACCGTGTGCCTTCTTTTCCCGTAAATTTTCGCCTGCGGAACGCAATTATGATGTCGGCAATCGGGAGTTGTTGGCTTTGAAGTGGGCGTTTGAGGAGTGGCGACATTGGCTTGAGGGAGCTATGCACCGTATTGTGGTCTTGACCGACCATAAGAATTTGATTTACCTCGAGTCTGCCAAATGGTTGAATCCTAGACAGGCTCGATGGTCTTTGTTTTTTTCTCGTTTTGATTTTGTGGTCTCGTACCTTCCTGGTACTAAGAATGTTAAGGCTGATGCCCTCTCTAGGAGTTTTTTGCCTGATTCTCCTGAGGTTTTGGAACCAGTCGGTATTTTGAAGGAAGGGGTGGTCCTTTCTGCCATTTCCCCTGATTTACGACGGGTTCTTCAGAAATTTCAGGCTGACAAACCTGACCATTGTCCTGTGGGGAAACTGTTTGGTCCTGACAGATGGACTAGTAGAGTGATTTCTGAGGTTCATTGTTCTGTGTTGGCTGGTCATCCTGGTATTTTTGGTACCAGAGACTTGGTTGGTAGGTCCTTTTGGTGGTCTTCTTTGTCACGTGATGTGCGGTCTTTTGTGCAGTCCTGTGGACTTGTGCGCGGGCCAAGCCTTGTTGCTCCCGTGCTAGTGGGTTGCTCTTGCCATTGCCGGTCCCCGAGAGGCCCTGGACACATATTTCTATGGATTTTATTTCCGATCTTCCTGTTTCCCAAAGGATGTCGGTTATCTGGGTTGTTTGTGACCGATTCTGTAAGATGGTTCATTTGGTGCCTTTGCCCAAATTGCCTTTTTCTTCTGATTTGGTTCCATTGTTTTTTCAGCATGTGGTCCGTTTGCATGGTATTCCGGAGAATATTGTGTCCGACAGAGGTTCCCAGTCTGTTTCTAGGTTTTGGCGGGCCTTTTGTGCCAAGCTGGGCATTGATTTGTCTTTTTCTTCTGCATTTCATCCTCAGACAAATGGTCAGACTGAGCGAACTAATCAAACCTTGGAGACCTATTTGAGATGCTTTGTGTCTGCTGATCAGGATGATTGGGTGGCTTTTTTGCCATTGACCGAGTTTGCCCTTAATAATCGGGCTAGTTCGGCTACTTTGGTTTCGCCTTTTTTTTTGTAATTTTGGTTTTCATCCTCGTTTTTCTTCTGGGCAGGTTGAGCCTTCTGACCTTCCTGGTGTGGATTCTGTGGTCGACAGGTTGCAGCAGATTTGGGCTCATGTGGTGGACAATTATGTGCTGTCTCAGGAGGAGGCTCAACGTTTTGCTAACCATCGTCGGTGTGTTGGTTCCCGGCTTCGGGTTGGGGATCTGGTTTGGTTATCTTCCCGTCATGTTCCTATGAAGGTTTCTTCCTCTAAGTTTAAGCCTCGATTTATTGGTCCTTATAGGATTTCTGAGATTATTAATCCGGTGTCCTTTCGCCTGGCGCTTCCGGCCTCTTTTGCTATTCATAATGTCTTCCATAGATCTTTGTTGCGGAAATATGTGGAGCCTGTTGTTCCCTCTGTTGATCCTCCGGCCCCTGTGTTGGTCGATGGGGAGTTGGAATATGTTGTTGAGAAGATTTTGGATTCTCGTTTTTCGAGGTGGAAGCTTCAGTACCTTGTCAAATGGAAGGGTTATGGCCAGGAGGATAATTCTTGGGTTTCTGCCTCTGATGTCCATGCCGCTGATTTGGTTCGTACCTTTCATCGGGCTCATCCTGATCAGCCTGGGGGCTCTGGTGAGGGTTAGGTGACCCCTCCTCAAGGGGGGGTACTGTTGTGAATTCTGCTTTTGGGCTCCCTCCTGTGGTTGTAGATGTTAATGCAGTTGTGCCTGGACTGCAGGATTGGACAGGTGTATCTGCTAATTGCAAGGCTGACTGGGGTATTTAGCTTTGCAGGACTCTTTAGTCCCTGCCAGTTGTCAATGTTTCTTGTGAAGTGTTGGATCACTTTCTGGCTTCTCCTGCTCGCTGCCAATTTCAGCAAAGATAAGTGTTTGGATTTTGTTTCTGTGGCACACTGCCTGTGTGCTTGTTTCAGTTTTATTCCTGCTCTGATTGTAGGATTCACTGGAGTTGCAGATATACGCTCCTGCATCTTTTAGTAGATGTAGGAAGTTTTGGTATATTCTGCTGTGGATGTTTTGAAGGGTTTTTTACTGACCACACAGAACTCTGTCCTATCCTGTCCTATCTAGCTAGATTGGCCTCCTGTGCTAATCCTGTTTTTCTGCCTGTGTATGTTTTTTCCTCTCCTACTCACCGCCGATATTTGTGGGGGGCTGTCTATCCTTTGGGGATTTTCTCTGAGGCAAGATAGTATTCCTATTTCCATCTTTAGGGGTATTTAGTTCTCCGGCTGTGACGAGGTGTCTAGGTGTGTTAGGTACACTCCACGGCTACTTCTAGTTGCAGTGTTAAGTTAAGGATTGCGGTCAGTACAGTGGCCACTTTCTCCAGTGAAAGTTCTCATGCAGTTTCTAGGTCACCGGATCATAACAGTTAGGGTTTGGATTACGTTTATGGTTGGGTTAGGGGGTGTGTCAGGGTTAGGGGTGTGGTTAGGGTTATGGTTAAGGTTGGGATTATGGTTAGGGATGTGTTCGGGTTAGAGGTGTGATTAGGGTTATGGTTAGGGTTGGGATTAGGGTTAGGGATGTGTTGGGGTTAGGTGTGTGTTGGGGTTAGGGGTTTGGTTAGGGTTGGGATTCGGGTTAGGGGTGTGTTGGGGTTTGGATTGGAGTTAGAATTGCATGGTTTCCACATCAGGGGCTCTCCAAATGCAACATGACGTCCGATGTCAATTCCATCCAATTCTGCATTGAAAAAATAAAATGGTGCTCCTTCCCTTCCGAGCTCTGCCATGCACCCAAACAGTGATTTACCGCCACATATGGAGTTTCAGCGTACTCAGGACAAATTGGACAACAACTTTTGTGGTCCAATTTCTCCTGCTACTCTTGGAAAAATAAAAATTTGGGGGCTTAAAAATTCATTTTTGTGGGAAAAAAATGATTTTTTATTTTAACGGCTCTGCATGATAAACTTTAGTGAAACACTTGGGGGTTCAAAGTTCTCACAACACATCTAGATAAATTCCTTGGGGGAGTCTAGTTTCCAATATGGGGTCACTTGTGGGGGGGTTCTACTGTTTAGGTACATTAGGGGCTCTGCAAATGCAACGTGACACCCGCAGACCATTCCGTCAAAGTCTGCATTTTATAATGTCACTTCTTCCCTTCTGAGCACCCACGTGTGCCCAAATAGTAGTTTTCTCCAACATACGGGGGTATCAGCGTACTCAACACAAATTGGACAACAACTTTTGGCATCCAATTTCTCCTGCTACCCTTGGGAAAATACAAAACTGGGAGCAAAAAATCATTTTTGTGGAAAAAAAATGATTTTTTAATTTTCACGGCTCTACATTATAAACTTTAGTGAAACAATTTGGGGTTCAAAGTGCACACCACACATCTATATAAATTCCTTAGGTGGTCTAGTTTCCAAAATGGGGTCAC